>NC_054830.1:74436931-74736931 GCF_018345385.1 Vulpes lagopus
GGCTTAGGTCCAAACCCATACAATCAAAAACTGACTCAGGGCTCCAGGGTGGCTCAGTCAGTTGAGCGGTGGACTCTTGATTTCACCTCAGGTCATGATCTTAGGGTCCACATAGGCTCCCTGCTCAGTGAGGAATCTTCTCTCCTTCTCCCTCCCCCTCTGCCCCTCCTCCAGGTCATGTGCGTGCTCTCTTTCTCTCTCTCTCTCTTTTGAAAGACTTTATTTATTTATTCATGAGAGACACACACAGAGAGAGAGAGAGGCAGAGACACAGGCAGAGGGAGAGGCAGGCTCCATGCAGGGGGCCCGATGTTGAACTTGATCCTGGGTCTCCAGGATCATGCCCTGGGCTGAAGGCAGTGCTAAACCGCTGAGCCACCTGGGCTGCTCTCTCTCTCTCTCTCTCTCTCTCTCTCTCGTAAATACATAAATATTTTTAAAAATAAGTAAAAAACAAAAAGTGACTGTATTACTATTTTCAACTCCAGTTGAACATACCAAACATAGTTTGCCTGTCTCATTAACCATTGTATGCTAATTAATATGTTTATTCCCATGGATATCTAAGTGTTTTAGATGGTCCCTTTTCTCTAACAGCACAAGGATAAGCACTGAAGTCTATTTATTAGTTTGGCTAACACAGCACCACTTCTGTATGATAGAGGGACCAGAACAGTAATACCACTAAGGTACAGGCTTCCCCCACTATCTGAAAGTAAAGCATCCCTATGAAACCTTTTGTAAGCCAAACTGGCATAAAGTGAAGAGTATCCCCCTCTCTTTCCAGAAGTTAGTGTAATGCCACTTCAGTTTGAGGAAAGACCTACATTAGTACCTGTTTTCCCTAATGGAAAAAATTCAGAAGGGGATTTTCATTTTTATGAAAGCAAAGTGGCATAATGAGGAGTTTCAGAAAGTTGGGGATACCAGTAGTGCTCCTTTAGCCAAGGTTTTGCTTTCTGCTATCAATCATGGTCCAGAAGCAGATGATTTCTCCTTTGCCGACATAGTATCAAAAGGTCAATAGTAGCTTCCTGCTGAATCATAATGCCTACTTCTTTCTCCTCACTTCATCTTATCACATACGTGTTTTATTATCTCACATCATCACAAGAAGAAGGTGAGTGCAAAAGAATAAGATAGCTTGAAAGAGGCCACATTCACATAATTTTTATTATAGCATATTGTTATAATTGTTGTTAATCTCTTACTGTGCCTAATTTATAAATTAAACTTTATCATAGGTATGTATGTGTAGAAAAAAACCCCACAGTATTTATAGTATAGGTTCTATCCATGGTTTCAGGCATTCACTACGGGTCTTGGAACGTAGCCCCCATGGATAAGGAGGGACTACTATATATGACTTAGGTGAGTCGTTAGGGGACAAGTAAAGGACGTTTATTTTTAAAGTATCTGCTCTCAACTGTATTGGTTTTCCTTGACTTGCTTCATGCAAAGCACTGTTTTCTGTCCTCTGGGGGAAATATATTTCTTCTGCACTTCATGATGAATGGCTGGTAGTAGCACCTAATTGTTGCTGACTTGAAGATAAATGATTTCAAATTAAATGTCAAGTGATACAAAACTTTTCTTGGAAGTGATCTTTTACAGATTCCTCTTGAGGAACGGAGACTTGGGATTAATTTGGAAGTTTTTATTTTCAATTTGGGGATTTTTTTTTTCCTTTACAATACTTAAAAAAATTTTTTCCAGATAAATAGATCAGAAAAGATTAGCATATACATTCACTGGCAATTAATCCGTCTCACTCACTTTCTTTGTGCCTGCCACAGTATAGTCACAGAGAATATTTGGTCTTGACCTTCTTTGACTATTCCATCTTGGAATTAACTTATGATTGAATCAACTGAACTAAGTATCTGAGTCCTCTGAAGGCCAGTTTCATTGTCTAATTCCTTAATGTTTTATCTTTTGGTGGTGTAGAATTCACAATGGATTTTTGTGTCATTAGATTTTATTTCAAGAAAACTTCCAGTCAAATTCCAATAATGTTGGTTAAAAGGGCACAATATAATGGAAGGTATATTAAACAACAATCAAAACGTTCTCAGGTTTCCTCTGCCTCTTACTGGCCATGTAATCTTGTCAAGTGCTTCTGTCTCTGAACATCTATGCTTATAATTCAAAAGAAGGTAATTACCCTTCTGACAGAGTTGTTTTTTACATCAAATAAGAGATTGAAGTACTTTGGGAAAATTTATAGTGTTAGCCAAACAACTGGTAGAGAAGTGTTGGTCTGATAAGAATCATCCAAGTCTTAATTCTTCACTAATTCTTATTAATAGTTACCAATCAAATTGGAATGTGATTCATGGTGTAACATGTCTTCATCATCCACCTTATTCTCTACTCCTTTATTTTCTTTCTCTTTAGAAAAAAAAAAAAAGTAAGTAGGTTTAGCCCTCCCACAAAAAGGAAAAAACAAAAAACAAAAAGAACTAGGCTTCTAAGTACATTGTGCACTTGCCCCAAACTGGGATATGTGCCATAGGTACTATTTCTATACCGATGGAAAATTTTTACCTATTACACATCTAACACAGTATCTAGAGCCTTGGGTATTGCCATAGAAGCCTCAATAAGATGCCCAAGGCTTTTCAGAAATGTAGATCTCTCTCTCACACATTGGTTATAAGTTTTTCCTATAAGCAAACTTAACAATAATAGACTATTCATAAAAGTATGGACTCTTCACCTATTATATCACTAAGTACATTGGCTCATCTGATATTATTTTCACAGCAAGTTTTCTTGAAGAAAAAAAGCAATGTGTTGGTTCATACTGGCACAAGCTCCTTATCTCATGGACAGATAACAAAGAGTTGCACACCAGTTACTTTGGGTACCATTGCTGTAGATAATTTTGCCGGGGCTCTCATAGCAAGGTATTGTGCATTTTGATGACATCACTAAATGTAGAGATGAGAATCTCATTGTCTTTTGTCTTGACTACTCTAGCTACTGCCACTCACATACACAGAAAAGTAGAGGAAGTGTACAACACCAGAAATGTGATGCTGAATCTATAAAACTAAGCAAGAAAGAAGAAAGAACATCTCAGCATCTGCCACATTGTTTTTTGAGTGAATGCACAAATAACAAACTAATGGAAATCTTTAAGCCACTTGTTTGTCTTTCTCAGATCTTTTCTTTATGGGATCGTGGGAGAAAAAAACGATGGGGAAAAGATAAACAAGGAGTAACTTACCTCTCTTGCCACATCCCTCCCCTTGACCCAATGTAAAACTTCAGCCACATTTTCAGGTTTCCTTCTGAAAGTGTAAGATTCAGTCACTTACAAGCGGACACCGTGATCTCCTGCATTGAGGGAGAAGATTGATTATACAGACCTACTCTGGTATTGTGTCAACTAGACTAAATACTGATGCTGAAAAGCTAGTATCTGGTTGGCCAGGGACAGTCTACTGGTAGAGATGAGCCTTCAAAGATTCAAGTGGTGAAGAATTAAACAGAATGCCCTCTTTTTCAGTCAGGTTGAATTATGCACCATTGTTTTTCATTTGAGTCATAGATTTAGGAAAATACTCCATCATATATGTTTTTATAGCATTTGTGCTTTTCAGGCCTTCTTCACAAATGTGTTCACAGAATCCTTCAAACAGTCCTATGAGGTAAAAAACAATACATACAACATACAGAGTACTAGAGAGCCCTATGCATTCTAAGAAGTGAGAAGTCATCAAGAAGAAAAACAGACTATTAGCTCCTTCTAAATTCAGTGTATTTGTTAGCCTACAATCCAAGAACAGACTGGATCCATCACTGCTTTTGAATTAAGTAAGAAAGGAAGATAAATAAGAGAGATATCTACAAGTTTGATTGTTAAATGCATATTTCATACTAAATAACCAATAATAGGAATTGACTTAAATGAATCATGGTAGATCTTTACAATGGAGTTCTAATAGCCATTCAAATGAAAATATATTGACACAGAGATAGAGAAAAATTTTATATAACATATATAAAGTATGACCTTGATCCTGGAAAATACGAAGTCTTGGATTTTATTTATAAAAATGGTAATAGAGCCCATTTTTTTCCTATCTGTGCATTATTTAATTTTTAAGATTTTTTAAAATTTATTTTATATTTTAGGACTTTATTTATTTGTTTGTTTGTTTGTTTGTTTGTTTATCTATTCATGAGAGACACAGAGAGAGAGAGAGAGAGAGAGGCAGAGACACAGGCAGAGGGAGAAGCAGGCTCCATGCAGGGAGCCCAATGTGGGACTCAATCCCGGGACTCCAGGATCATGCCCTGAGCCAAAGGCAGATGTTCAACTACTGAGCCACCCAGGCATCCCAATGTGCTTCTTTAAAAAACAAAAAAAGTATGTATTACCTATATGAATAAAAATGTTAAGAGAAAAATGATGAGTTAGCTTCACATTTCTTCACCAATGCTATGATACTTCAATATGAAAGTATAGATTATAGGAAAATAAATTGTAGAGTAGGTTAGATTTAACAAAGTCCTTTCACATCTATTTTTTTCCATTTTATCCTCATAGTTAACTTTGTGAGGTGAGCAAGACAAATAGTATGTATTACCTTTATTTTGCAAATGAAACAATAGTAATATAAAGGAAAGAAATACAAAGTAGGAGTTAGGAGATTTTTTAAAATACAGACCTATATTTGAACCTTAGGTTTACAGCTTTCTAGACATCTTACCTGGGAAAATATATCTCAATTTCTTGATCCATAAAATATGACGATCTCCTAAAGTTGTGGTGAGGATGACACCATGTATGCAAAGTTCTAAGTATAGTACCTTAAAACACTATGTGTTCTTATTATGATAATGGTCATGCTTTTAATATAAATTGTTGATGTGACAAAACTAAAATTATCTGGATAAGAACTCAAATATTCTGGGTTGCTCTCAGGAGTATTTCTATATCCATTTTCTTTCTTTTTTTTTTTTTCTTTAAGATTTATTTATTCCAGGGAGAGAAAGAGAGAGAGAGAATGAGTAGAGGGGAGAGAGTCAGAGGGAGAGGGACTGAATCTCAAGCAGACTCCTGCTGAGCATGGAGCTGACCCTGGAGCTCAATCTCACAACCCAGAGATCATGATCTGAGTCAAAACCAAGAGTTTGATGCTCATGTGACTGAGCCAACCCAATGCCCCTCTATATGCATAGGACATTCAAGCTTAGGAGATCCAGCTCCAGTAGGCCAACCCTAAGATAAACAAAGAAATCTGCTGTTTGAAAACCTCACTTAACAGTTCCATTCACTGAAGTTTAGGTGTATATAAAGTTGGTTAGCAAGAAAGTGAACTTTGAGGTCCGGTTTCAACTACTTGCATCTTTCTACTGGTTCTGAATGATAGGATCTTTGGATCAGTTACATTAGAGGTAAAAAATAATGTTCATTTCTATTCATTGGTGTGAGGAACTCATAATTCTTGCCTTATCTACTACTCTAATTTCCCCTAGGAACCTCCCAGAAATTATACTTAAGGAACAGTAGAGCCATGAGCCAGTTGATATTTTAGACTCCTTGGGGGAAATAAGGTTGTTTAGAGTAGAGTCTTAATTTGGCATGGATTCAAGGTTTACAAGTTTCCCCTGTTCCATATAAGCTTTATATATATACATTAATGTAACTGACTTGTGGCATATATTAGCTCAAAAGTTTAGTGACAATAACACTATTATACACTAAGATTTACAGAAAAAGGATACCCATGAGGCAAACTGTATTTTATTGAATACTGACTGTATCAAAACTGTTTGATGCATACAACTTTAAGGGGCCTTTTACATGCATATTGCTGTTCTGATTATAAAAGTAATGCATATATATGCACTACTCACCATGGGTGTCCACAGATGACCTTGAGTAACATATTGATGTATTTTATTCTCTTGAGGCTCTTTGTTTAAAATTTTCAGAAACCATTGGGTACAATTAAAGAAAGCCCTCTTGTCGGTCCAACTAGGCATTGCTGTCAAAGGATAAGAGAAAGGAAAATCCTTTTTTTTTTTTTTAATTTTCTAAAAACTCAGAGTTGACAGGACTTTTTGAATCTTGGGCGCTCTGAGTTGATGGTATTCTATATTAAAAGGTGATAGTTTCCTTTGTATTTGCAATCTAGCTTTATATTTTCAACATTTTGCAAGTGACTGAGTCTGTACCGTTCCGAACAATGGCTCAGTCTGGATCTTTCAGTACCATTCCTAAGAATGGCTTGGAAATGGGTTGCCACTATCTCTTCTCAGCTAGGGGTGGTCATTAGCAGAACTTTCAGTGTCAAGCACTTTGATAGTTGCAAAAGCTGCATACAATTTATTGGTGTTTTTTGTATGGAAAGCTTCAACTCAAAGCCAAGCAACAATTGGGTTAATACTCTCCAGATTAAAAATGTTAAAAATTTATTTCCATAAAGCAAACTGAGATGCTCAGCATGTCTTTATCTAACAGAATCACAATCTGGCTATTGCGGAATTCTATTTGTTCAGTCCCAACCAGAAGTACTTAAGTGGGGATTCCATTAAACAAAGAATTTGCTTCTGTCTATTGTGAATTCAATAGGTTCAGATGGAGAGCTGTCATTGTTTTGATGCTATACAAGAAATTAATTTGAGTCACCTCACACAGTGTTAGACACTTTAAAAAAATGCTTCAATGTATACCTGAAAATGAATAATAAATCCATGTCTGAGTTAATCCAGTGTGCCTTCACTTGGTCGCAGGCACAGAGAGCCATCTAGTGGCCCCTAAAATACAGCTTTGGCTTTAAGTTAAAGCATCCTAGAAATCCAGCCTGACAAGGCAAGAGAAGGATTCCAAACAGCTTTTCATCTATGTCCTATTCTTTTGACTGTGGGAAATCTAGGTTAATCCATCACAGAAAAGACCTTCTTTCTGCCTTCTAAGAAGATCCAACAATTTCTGCTGTTTGGCCACCATATCTATAATTGCAATTAGAAACCTTAAAGATATCTGCAAGTATATGTCTCAAGGTGTGGAGAGGCAAACCTGAATGACTTTTACTAACTTTAGCAAGGCGGAGTGGTTAATTATTGTAGTAGGTATATTTACTATCACTTTGGTTTATAATGCAACTTGAAAAGATGTGGGCATTTTATTGTGTTAGGCATATCCTTTGCTCCTTCTTTCTAATTATTAAAAAGGTGTGTTCTTTGTGGATAATCACAATAATAAAAAAAAATGCCAAAGAGTAAAATAAAAATCACACACAAACCCACAATCCAAGGATCTAGACATATGTATATATTATAAAATTGGGAATCGTGCTATTTTATGATTTTTAACTTGCATATTATAAGCATCTTCCCATGTCATTAATAATTTCTCATTATTTTATTGGCAATAATTTAATTATTTGCTTATCCAAAGGCAAATTACCCATTACATTTCATTTGTTTAGCCCTTTGTTTGAATCCAAGTTATTTCCCACAAAAAAAAAAATCAATAACTAATGGGTCTTTACCAGACTTGTTCTCTTTAACATTCTTTAGTTTTTGGTCCTGTGGAACACTCTGCTTGAGTTCTGGGACATCATCAAGGTTGTTTCTGGGGGCGGGGGGTTTCGGCCCTTTCATTATCTTTTGTGCTTTTTGTCTTTGAGCCCTTGTGGTAATAATCCTAGAACTGTGCTGTCCAGCTCTAAGCAGCTAAGATAGCTGCTGGCCCTGTATGGATACTGAAGTTTTAATTAAAATGATGTAAAATTTGAAAGTCAGTTTCTCAGGTGCTCTAAGGGCTCAGTGGCACATGTAGGTAGTGGCTACTGAATTTGACAGCACAGATAGACAACATCTTCTATCTTCATTGAAAGTTCTGTTGGATATCTCCATTGCTGTCAGGGTACGTAGTTGTAAGAAACAGAAACTCACTCTAAGGAGCTCAAAAGTGAGGGGTTTGTGCTGGAAACTACAAAACATGATCAGGAACTGAATTGCAGGAGGTCCAGCTAGCCTGCACTCCTGGAAAGTGCTGGGGCAGCTACTACCTTCCCTTCCATCCCCTGGGGTCCAAAGATCCTCTCTTGGCTTCTCACTTCACATCTGCTCCATCCTTCTCTCCAGATACCAGCTTCTTCCTCTGCCCTGCCATAACTTCTGCATGGATGTGGTTTCAATTTACCATGACAGGATGTAGCCTGAACTTGGTAGGACTTTCAACTTTAATCATCTATGTGTTTTGTATCTCTTAGTTCACATTCTGCAGATATTCAATGAGCCAAAACAAATCATTGCTTCCCCCTCCATCTCAAGTTATACACCTTTCCTTAATCCAGTAGCAATGGCCAGACTTCTGAGTTAAGTGTTCAGTATAAGCCTTAGAATACAGCAGTAAATAAAACAGCAAAACTCCTGTTCTCAAAGAATCTACATTCCAGCAGGGGAGACAGACAATAAGATATACCAACATAAATATAATATTTTTAAAAGATTTTATTTATTTATTCATGAGAGACACACAGAGAGAGGTAGAGACCCAGGCAGAGGGAGAAGTAGGCTCCATGCAGGGAGCCTGATGTGGGACTCTATCCCAGAACTGGGATCACGCCCTCAACCAAAGGCAGATGTTCAACCGCTGAGCCACCCAGGAGTCCCTAAATATAATATTTTTAAGCAGAGGCAAGTGCAATGGAGAAAAAATGAAGCAGGGTAAAGGATGAGAGAATAACTGCTTAGTTGGGCCAACCGGGTGGCTCAGTGGTTTAGCTCCGCCTTCAGCCCAGGGTGTGATCCTGGAGACCCGGAATCGAGTCCCACGTCGGGCTCCCTGCGTGGAGCCTGCTTCTCCCTCTGCCTGCATCTCTGCCTCTCTCTCTCTCTCTCTCTCTCTCTCTCTCTCTCTAATAAATAAATAAAATATTTAAAAAAGATTTAAAAAAATAACTGGTTAGTCATTAAGTCCTGTCTGAAGAGATGACACCTGACCAGAGAATGAAGAAGTGGATCATGCAAATTTCTTTTTTTTTTAATATTTTATTTATTTATTCATGAGAGACACACAGAGAAAGGCAGAGGGAGAAGCAGGCTCCATGCAGGGAGCCCGATGTGGGACTCAATCCTGGGACCCTGAGATCATGTTCTAAGCTGAAGGCAGAAGCTCAACCACTGAGCCACCAGGCGACCCCGATCATGCAAATTTCTAAGGGAAGGGCATTACAAGCAGAGAGAACAAAAGTACAAACCTCTGAGGTAGGAATGAGCATAGCAATAAAAATTTGTTGAATAAATGAATAAATGGACTATCCTAAGGTACCAGCCATTATAACATTTGTCAGTAGGACATTTTCAAAGAAGGTAAATCTCCTAAGGTTTAGATTACTGAATTTGTCTTCTTGCATATGGCAATACCAGGAATTTCTAACTGGGATTTCCAGTAATATCTCGCATTGTCACCTTAAACTCAAAATATTTAGAGATACCCAAAGGTGGCATTCCCTCTCACCTATAACAGGAAATCTCACCTTGGACCTCTCTCTTTTCTTCTCATCAGGCTCTGTTGCCTTCCTTAGTATATTTCCCATATCTTCATCTTTCCTTCTTTTCACAAGACATTAGCTCCTTCTGCCAACACTCTTGAATAGTCTCTCTAACTCTACTTTCTTTCCTCCAAACCATTCTGCACACTACTGCTAGATAAATCTTTTGAAAGCAAAACAACTTTCATCTATTTATTCATTCTTCATTTTTTATTCAACAAACACTTACCAAGTATAATGCACTACGTCCCTGCTGGAAAGCCATTTTATCGTGGCAGTGTTATCATTCTTCTTCCATGCCCTAACTCTCCTGAGGGATGAAACACACCTTAATAACAATGATTCACTACAAGAGTAATTCCCAGAATTGGAGCAGGGTACACCATGCTTAAGAGAATGTATCAGACTCTCCAAGTTTTGGGAGTATAGTCCAAAAAAGCCTTCCATCCCCCACTCTCAAGATCCTGACATGCCTCCCCTGAAGCTAGGGAGACATAGGTTAATAGTTAGCAAATTGATAGAACCTGGTCCTCAAGACCTTTCACAATGTGCAAATAACTCTTTCCAATTCATGACATCCTTCTGAGATACAGATACAGATGTCCAGAAAGCATAAGATCTCTAGAAATAGAAATACGTGTGTGTGACTTTTAAAAAATCAATACATGTAAGTTATTATATTAAGAAGCATTTCTCTATTATACATCTATATAGAAAGACAGATATACACTCAAGTTGTCACAATTTGCAGATGAATTAAGCTCCTATTTAGAATTGATTTTTCCATTGAAACAATGTTATCTGTGGCTGTTAAGACCTCAGGCCAGGCCACAAAATCCTCTTTGGCCCATACTACGACAGGATTCTATTAGTTCTGTAGACACTAAGCCCTAGCTGTTACAGGCTCTTTCTGTTTGAGACCAAGTGGGGGAGGAGGGGGGGCGGGGGCGGGTATGGAGTGAGGAGGAAAGCCAGAAGCCCTGGCTTTCAATGATAATTCCAGAGTAATCTGTACAGTTTTGGAAAACTTCTCGGAGTCTCCATTTTTCTATTACAAATTATAAATAGTTGCTCATTAAGCAGGGGTTGGTGGAGTGTACCTACTGTGCTATTTTAAAGAATCGATATGGGTTTCAGCAAGTTAATATACATAAAAACATTTTCTACATTCAGACTTAAAAAACAGATGAGGGGCACCTGGGTGGCTCAGTCGATGAAGCATCTGACTCTTGATTTCCGCTCAGGTCATGATCTCAGGGTGGAGAGATCGAGCCCTGCATCGGTCTCCCTGCTCATTGGGGAGTCTGCTTGAGATTCTCTCTCTCCCTCTCCCTGTGCCCTCCCTTCATCCCTACCCCCTACTGCACACTCACATCTCTTTCTCTCCCTAAAATAAATAAATCTTAAAAAAAAAAAAAAGATGAGAAGCATTCTTATTGAAGCATCTGTTTAGTCAGGTAAACATTCCTAGTTCCACTTTGGGAAAGCCAGGACTAATCTTTCCCAGTACTAATGTAACACTGGGAGTAGCCCGGCCTTGTCTTGTCCTTCTGCACTGAACCAGAGTGGTCATGCTGTAACTCCTCAACGGTCAGCAGCAGCTGGAAGGGGAGGAAAGGAGGGCAGGGCAGTTTCACACTTTCCAAACAGAGACTTGAAAAGTGCTTCTTCTGAATGTCCCTAGCGTCAGGTGCTCGTCTTAGGCCTAAGGAGGAAAGAAAGGAGCTTTGAGGAGCTGACAGGGTAGCAAAGTGACAGCCAGGACACAGGTTAGAATGAGAGACACTTTGGAAATCTGATATTAAAGCTCAGATTGGCCACTTACATTCATAAAAAACACATTAGTTCAGATTTAAGATTTCATCGGTTTCTAAGTAATATTTCATGATTCATCGGTATCCTGGAAAATAATCAAATCTCACTCTAACCTTCATTCCAAGTCTGCCTTTAACATTTGCTGGGTAGCAGTTGTGTAAAAATCTTTCAATTCCATGTTTCAGAATTACTTCTGGATTCAGCTCCTCATAGGCCAGGAGAACCCTTAGGATCCCCTTTGTGCAAAGTAATGCAGGGAAAGATCAGGAATAAACCAACAGGCTCAACCTCGGCCACACCATCCGTGCCTCCAGTATTTCATTGTCCTCCTAGCTGACTTCTCTGCCTCCATTTTGGCTCTTCCACGACAGTCTCCAAGCTGCTGTCTGAAAGAGAGATGGTTCATTGGCCACCTTACCCCCCCTCTCCTCCCTAAACACAACATCATTGTTGCCTGGTTCAGGCACAATGTGTACTGCCTTTATAACTTATGCTGTATTTCGACATCGCCTATAGCTACTAATTTTTTATTTTATTTTTTTTAAGATTTTATTTATTTATTTGACAGAGAAAGAGAGAAGGTACACACACACACACACACACACACACACACACAAGCAGGGGGAGCAGCAGAGGGAGAGGGAGAAGCAGACTCCTTGCTGAGCAGGGAGCCTGACGCAGGGCTCATTCCCAGAACCCTGGGATCATGACCTGAGCCACAAGGCAGACGCTTAACCCAGGCACCCCTGCAACTAATTTTTTAAATTACTGTTTTACTTCAATAAATTTATTTTTAAAAATCTTTTTATGGTGATATCAGTGAAGAACCAGTCCCCCTTGCCACAAATAGAAAAAAGTATACAACGAGATAAGTACACCGTGAAAACAAAATCATTCTAGCTAGGTAGCCTTGCCTGAGCCCTTCTTTACATGGGAACATTTCCAGGTGTTAGGGAAGTGTTAAAGGCACACTGACACCAAATGGAGGCTTTCTCCTGGATTTAGCAGAAGGATTAAATACTAATTGAAAAGGGATTAACTTTCTCACTGTGTGAGTCAGTGTTACTTAATGTCAAGCCCCTGATCAACCTAAGATTTTCTCATGAACCACCTCCACTCTGCCAGCCTCTAACCTATAGGTTGAATTCTTTTTTTTTAATATTTTATTTATTTATTCATGAGAGACCCAAAGAGAGAGGCAGAGACATAGACAGAGGGAGAAGCAGGCTTCTCACGGGGGGAACCTAATGTGGGACTTGATCCCAGGACCCCAGGACCACGGCCTGAGCGAAAGGCAGATGCTCAACCACTGAGCCACCCAGGTGCTCCTATAGGCTGAATTCTAAGCAGCCTAGGGCAGGCATTCTGGACCTTTCATTATCCGAGTCTTGCTTAACTCTCCTCATTTCTTCTTGATACTAACCCTTAGCCCTTGCACTCTGCTCAGCAATGCTGAAATGCACAATCCTGTTCCAAACCTGGGCACATGCTGTTCTCAATGCTCTTTCCCCCTTGTGTCTGCCTGAAACTCCTATTCGACCTCCAGATCTTGGCTCAAATATCACCTGTGCACAGGTCACTGCTCATCCTTTCCCTACCACAGTTAACCACTTCTGTGTGACATTTCTACTTTGCACATTCTTCTTTACTAGATCTATTGGATAGACATGTAATTATTTATTTACCTGCATATCTCGCTCCTCCACTAAATTAAACCCTAAGCCTCTGGCACGGTGCATGGCTCATGATAGAAATGCTCAGTGACTATTGTTTAAACTGAATGAGTGGTCCATTTCCATCCCTTCCAGTGTAATAGAACTAAGTATAACGCCTGTGGAAAACCCACTGACTGTTCAGGTGGGATGATGTGAACCTAAGAAAGTGTATCACCTTATGAAAAAGGATCCTCATTCACTGTGGTGGAGAGAGTTCTTGACCACCCAGAATTTGCTGTTATGTAGAAAAAGCTGGTAGAGTAAGGCCTTGAGGAAATTGATTTCATAAGAAGTAGAAAACCTGTTTCTACTACCCTATTAAGCTTTTTATGCATCCTTCATTGTCCACAAATCGCTTTTCAATTTCCTGGAGACCACAAGTGACAGAAAAGTGATATTGTTCTCAGATCTTTAAGCCACTGCTTTCCCGAATTTTAATCCCCCTTCAACCAATTTCACTGTATCGTATAGCCAAAGATTCTCGACATGTAAAATTAAAGAATGTCAGAATTGATGAAAAGTAAAGTTACTGGAATAATCACCAGTTAAGAAGAGAAGAAGCCTGGAATTGTATTTTATCCTGTCATCCTTTGTTAAACAAAATGATCAAAAAATCAGACAAGGATTCAGATCTGGCCAAGACTAACCGGTTCTATTCCTGGCTCCTTTTCTTTCATTAAGTATAATTCCTTAGGCTTTCAGACCTCTGGAGTGGTGGCCATCTGTGTGTCAGCAACACACAGATAACTTTTCAAAATAGGGATTCCCGAGCTTATCAAATCAGAACTCCTGGGATTGGAGCACAGAAATCTGTCTAAAAACAAACACCCTCACCGGTGATTGTGTCCATGGGGGATTTGGAGTATCATATTTTGGGATCACATGATCCTAAGAGTCTCCCCTGATGTGATTTTCAAACTGTGACTAAGTACTACCTGAAAAAAAAAAAAAAAAAAGCCTAAGGTAACGTTTAAAGTGCAGATCCTCTCAACCTCACTGAGTTCCACTAAATCATATGCTATGGCCTCCTATATGCTTTTTTTTTTTTTTAAAGAAACTCCCCCAGGTGATTCATATATGCACAGTACAGTTTGAGAATCAATGATCTGGGGCAGAGGGTCTCAAGCTCAGATGCCTTATAGGGGTCAGGAAGGTAATGGAAATGTGAAAAACAGTTTCAGATAATACAGTAGGGAGTAGTAAAAACCGTGGGCAACTAAAGAGTGCCTAACCTTTCTAAGGGCCAGCCAGCTACCACTCAGCTGCAACCAGCTGTTCACCCATTGAGATGTTGCCAGTTACTTTGAATTTTCAAAGGAAGCCAGGGTGAGGATTTTTTTTTTAATGTAAACATTTCTTTAAATGTTGACACTGCAACTCACCTTTTTTTTTTTTTTTGGCTTTATTGAGGTATAATTGACGAAATTGTGAGGCATATGAAAGCATACAACGTGATGATTTGATACACACACACACACACACACACACACACGTTGTGAAAGGATTCTTCGCACCACATTAATTAAGTAACTCACGTTTTAAAATACAATCTGCAGGTTCACTAGGGCTGGAGGGTCACCGGTGTGACACTTCTGGGCTGGGAAGTGTCAAGGCATTTGTCATAGACAAGTATTAACTAGAAATGCCTCAGTGACTAGCTAAGCAATAGGAGGTGACATAGGCCTTAAGTACCGTAGCTTTAAGGTACAGGGAGAAAGAACTAAAATAAGTACATATTGTAGAGGACAGGTGGCCACCCTCATTTGAAAGCAAGAGAACAAGAGGGGAAAAGGGCATTAGAAGATAATGAATGTAATCAATTCCAGGTGTGCTCATAAATGAACTCTTAGAAACCTTACTCAATAAAATAGGGATAATGAGATAATAATAACTATTCGTGGTGTTTGAGGTATTGATTAACTAGACCGTATCAAGTGGGTTAACAATGTCATTGGACATATAGCAGGTACTCAAGTTCTTAAAAAAAATCCTGCCACTCTTATTTCCCCTTTCTTTAAGGCTCTCTTGCCTCGCATTAAAATTCAACAGGCACTGAAGAAAAGTAAGCTCATGGCAAAAAGCTGACAAATTCCCTTGATAGTCTTGTTTTTGTTTTCAAGAAAGCTGATAATACTTCTATAATGAGATCATTAACAAGGTAGTGATGACAAAGTGATTCGAGTCCCTCATAGGAAAAGTCATTTCAGAATACAAAAATGTCTCTGTATCTCATCATTGGGTTTCTTTCCTCTACCATGAGTTCAGTGATTCTAAATGCTGTGCAAGGGAAGTTGCTCAACAAATGGTCTGAAGAATTCTGGATTATTCTGAAAAAAAATTCTGATAATACTCTGGTCAGAGTAGGAAGGTTGCCTTTACTTTATAGCATTCTGTTATTCAGGGGCTTTAAAAAAATAACAAAAAATAATTTTATATGAAAACAATGTAATGATGATGTTTAAAAATGTATTTACAATGTTAAAGACTAATAATTTGGGAGCACCTGTTTGGTTCAGTTGGTTAAGTGTCTGATTCTTGATTTCGGCTCAGGTTATGATCTTAGGGTTGTGAAATCGAACCTTGAGTCGGGCTGCATGCTCAGCAGGGAGTCTGCATCTCCTTCCCCCTCTGCCCCTCTGCTCTCCCTCTCTCTCTCTCTCAAATAAATAAATAAATCTTAAAAAAAAAAAGACTAACAGTTTCATCACCTTCACATCTATTTCCTTCTAATTTCTATCCTCTTATGTACATTTTTATCTCTCTGAGGACAGTGTTTTGTTTTACTTGCCATTACAATCCAAGATCCTGTTAGTCTTTTGCACATGGTAGTCACTTAGATACTTAAGGAATGAATGAATGCACTTCTAAAATGATAAGTACACAGTCAATTTTGTATTCCGCTTTGCTCTCAATCCCATTAGGTCATGAATCTTATGTCTCCACAAACTTCAAACAAATATTTCTGTTCTGTTGACTTTCTTCTAATTATAAAATCAGGAAAATATGAAAGCCTAGAAAAACTCTCTTAATCCTGCTGTCCAGAAATACTCACTGTTAATTTGCTGAGATATTTCTCCTAGTGCTTGTTACATAAAACTTTTTCTGTAAACATGGACAGTTTCTATTCAGAATCTTTCATTTGATGCGGCATTGCTAGTATTTCATATCACGGGAAGCCAGTTGTCACTATTATTTTTTAAAAAACTTTATTTATTTATTTGTGAGAGACACAGAGATAAGGCAGAGACATAGGCAGAGGGAGAAGCAGGCACCCCTCTCGGAGCCTGATGTGGGACTCTATCCTGGGACTCCGGGGTCACACCCTGAGCCGAAGGGAGATGCTCAGCTGCTGAGCCACCCAGGCATCCCTGTCACTATTATTGTATTAATTGCATATTATCCTAAGTTTTTGGATATGCCTAGAATGTTGACATTTAAGTTTTTTGCAATTTTTGCCATAAAATTTTCCACACTAAAGATCTTTGTTAATAGACTTTTGTCTACCTTATGGATTATTTCCTTAGCATTGATTCCTGGAAGAGGAAAATAAATACTACTTAGTTGGGGCATATGAATGGCATATTTTATACACCCTTATATATTTCAGCATGTCTTTGTCATTTTTCTTACAAATCAAAGACAGATTAACCAGGCATAAAATTCTCAAATAAATTTGTTTTTTTCTTATCTTTGAGCATTTAATGTAGCAGAAATGAGAAACCCATGATATTTATAATCATCCTTTGGAAGGTTACTTTTTTCCTTTTCTTTCCTCCTAATGCTATTTTTTTAAATTAAAACACCTTGCCAGATATGTCTAAGTACAACTAAATCTTTATTGATTATGCCGTGAATGAGGTAAATCCATCAAACTGAGGTTTTTGTGTTTTTTTTAAACAGAAATTTTTTCTTCAGAGATGTCTTGGATTAGTCCTTCTGGTCCTGTGGTTACGGTTTCTTTCTTAGATACACCATAATTGTTAGGTTCGACCCCCATATTTAGGTGACCAAATAGATTATGTCCTAACTAGGACACTTTTGAAAGTGGAAGGAGTTAATGATTGCACAGGACAATAGGCATGAAACAGGAACTGTGTGAGCACAAACAGACTCATAACTTCCCTGACATACTTTTTCATTATTATAGTTCTTGATCCTTTTGTTCTGTATCCTGAAAGATTTTCTATATTGTGCCTTCCATATCACTAATTTAATCCTTTGCGATATCTATTATATCTTTTGTGCTTCCAAAGCATATTTGAAATGTTATCGGATATTTAGTTCCCCTGTTTCTTTCCATATGACACTGTTCTTTTTTATTCCATCCTACTACTCATCTCGATGTGTTTGCCTCTTGTGATTTACTTATATTTCATAAAAACCATGTTATCCTGCTTTTGTTGAAATGTCAGGGGGCTTGTGTATTTCATTTATTTTTTTCTAATTTTTTTTTTTTGGCTTCTAAAATAAATCATTCTCCTTTTCTTTGCCTGTTCTACAGCATTTGCATAGGGCCCATGTTGTTTTATCTCTTTCTTGGGTAAGAGGAATTCTTACTATAGAATAAGAGATCTGTCTATACCTGTTGTCACTAGACTAGCTGCTTAGATTGCTAATTGCCTTACTTTGAATTCACTTATGTTCTGGTTAAATCTCTAATAAATACAAGTGGACACAAAGTTGCTGTTTATCACCTAAGCCAAATCCCAGTCTTTAGCAGCCATCCAGCATGTGGTGTGACTCTGCTGAACCAAGCTGGAATCTACTTTTCCCCTGCTGAACTGTTTTTTGATGATATGAACCAGTGGCTCTTAATCAATTCCTCAACCTAGGGAACCATTTCAAAATTCACATCTAGGCTCCATCCTAGATCTCCTGGCTCAAAACCTTAAGAAACATCGGTTTGCAAATGTAAAACAAACAAACAATCAAACAAAAAACAATAATAATTCCCAGGTGTTTCCAGTTGTCCACTCGGTTGAGACTCACTAATCTGAAATAATGAAGTATGTGAAAACAACAACAACACACATATATACACACAGGGCTCTTGGTTTGCATGTCTCTTAGGGTGATTTCTGATTCTGCCAACTTTTATAGTGCTTTTTTTTTTTTAAGATTTTATTTATCTATTCATGAGAGACACAGAGAGAGAGGCAAAGACACAGGCAGAGGGAGAAGCAGGCTCCATGCAGGGGGCCCCATGTGGGATTTGATCCAGAGACTCCAGGATCCCACCCTGAGCCAAAGGCAAACGCTCAGCTGCTGAGCCACCCAGACATCCCCTTGCTATAGTGCTTTTTTTTTTTCTATAGTGCTTTTTGTGTGGGAGTTAAACCTCTCCCATACACTCTTCCCATGGAGATGCATTTTATCTAGATTCAGGAATAAAAAACACTACCAGAGGGAAAAAATGACTGAATGTCATTCTGACTACCTCAAAAAGCAGGGCCCATACCATAGACGGGCCTTGGTGACTAATTTAACTGACTGGTAGAAGGAAAGATATTATAGTCAGTATAGAAGTTATGAGCTAGAGGACCCAGATTACTTGAGTTTGAATCCCATCCTGACACTTACATTAGCTAACTGCAACTAGGCAAGTCACTTAATCTCTCTATGATTTGGTTTCCTCATCTATGAGATAGGGATAATAATAGGATCTATTCCACTGAATTTTAAAAAGATGAAATGAAATAACCTATAGAAAGTGTTAAGAAAGCCCTGATACATATGAAATGTTCAAGAAATATTAGCCACTATTACTTTCAGATACAATATTAATTTCATATTTTTTCTTCTTCCACCAGCTTACAGTTTGTGCAACATTCTTGATTGTTAATAGAGGTTTTTAGAGTTGTGAGCTTATGTATTTTTATGTCTTATTTGGTTTTTTAGTGGAAAGTTGAGGAATGCTGCATCATATCAGTTTGTGCATTTTATTGGAATTTTATGAATAAGCTCTAGAACGGTTATCCATCACTGTGGTTTAAGCTTGAACAGAGTATCAATCATTTCATTTCTATCCATGCCTTCATGCCATTTCCTACTGGCTGCCTTGTCTGCCTCATTTCTTCTTCCACCTAGTTCTATGACTTTAGAGCAGTAATCTGGTCTGAAACATGCCAATACTGGATAAGCTAGTAACATTCATGAAGGAAGTAGTTCTGTGTGGTTCAAAAGGACCCCATGGGTGCTAGTCGCTAGGGGGAAGTTTAACTCAAAACCAAGATCTTCTAAAGCTGTCCAGGGGTGCCTGGGTGGTTCAGTCAGTTAAACATCTTCCTTTGGCTCAGATCATGATCCCATGTCTTTCTGGCTCCATGCTCAGCAGGGAGCCTGCTTCTCTGTCTCTTCCCCCACTCGTGCTCTCTCACTATCTCTGGCTCTTTCAAATAAATAAATAAAATCTTAAAAAAAAAAAAAAAGCTGTCCAAGTGATTATATAAACTGTTACAGATATTCAGTGTATCAGTGAGGGCCACACAAGACATAGAAGCCACACCAATTATTTAAAGAGAGAAATTTTTAATATGATGGTACAAAGTTGTTAGTCAAGTACTGGAAGGATAAGAAGAAAACTCCCTGGTATGAAAGTAACAATCTGGAACCAGTTACCATCCCAGAGCTGAGGAAACAATAGGAAGAGTGTTAATATTAACACCTAGAAACTTAGAGGAAGAGCTTGTGAAGCTGAAACTTGGATATCTGAAAAAAAGTGGGGCTGTTCAGCTGGTGGTGGTGGTTCTAAGCTCTAAGGATGGATCCTAAAAGGCTCAGATCCAAACCCCAAACTGGCTGGTTGGTGCTGGTATTTCTAAGGGTACAGGAAAAAGTGGTTCTGCAAGTGTTAGGCTGCCTCAGATTTAATTCTGCCCTGAGAAGGAACCTCTGAAGGGGTGCACATGTATTGCTGGAGCGATACTGAAAGGAATCAGAAGCAGACAGGAAACCCACCGGAAGCAAAGAGAGGACAGGAGGAAGCAAGACCCTGTTCTTCCTCCAGTCTTGGATTCTCCTTTTGGTGGCCTCTATTGGCAGAGCATACCAGGATCCTCCTGGCAAACCAAAATGTGATGTGTACTAGAGTACTAGCTGGTACTAGAGTACTAGCTCTTGCATCCCAAAGTGGAGAGGGAAAAAGTGGGTTTGGAGCTGAGAGACTATAGCCATACCCACTCAGTGAGTCATTCATTGCACCATTACTATGCGCTGGGCATAGTGCATTTTCATATTTAATTCTCACTAAATCTTCTGAGGTAGCTAATATTGTTTTACCCAAATATTATTGGTGAAGAGATCAGGAGTTACTTGGTTAACATCATTTATTTTTAGAACCTCAGTTACTCAAGGTCACTCAACTACAAAGAGGCATAGCTAGGAGTCACATTCACTCTGTGTATCTCCAAAGTCCCTATGCAGCTTTGCCTCATATCATGTCTGGCATTGATGCTATGATTTCTTCTAACTCTGAGATGCATTTGTGAGTAATTAATGTCTCTTTGCTCAACATTGTTTGATTTTGTTTTATTCTCAATAAAATTATTATTTCACAACATTTAACTTACTATGTTGGGCATGTGTGCCTAACTGCTGAGAGCTGTGGAGACTGGGCAATTTTCCAATTCATCTGAACTAAACAGATAGTTGAATCAGACAATACGAAGTTTAGGAAAATATGTTAATGTGAATTATTTGTTTTGGCCATGTACTTTGTCTTTCAGATTGCCTGGAACAATGACTGGTTGCCAGTTGACTTTATGCCCTTGTAATGTCACTGTCATTGTTTGGCAAAAATCCTCCCTCAGGTACCTCATCACCGGAAGCTGACTGTCCTCAGTAGCCTCTCCATTAGAAAAGCAACTTGAATAAACTGATTATACATTTTTGCCATAAATAGAAATCTATAGGGATCCCTGGGTGGCGCAGCGGTTTGGCGCCTGCCTTTGGCCCAGGGCGCGATCCTGGAGACCCCGGATCGAATCCCACGTCGGGCTCCCGGTGCATGGAGCCTGCTTCTCCCTCTGCCTGTGTCTCTGCCTCTCTCTCTCTCCCTGTGACTATCATAAATAAAAAAAAAAAAAAAAAAAAGAAAGAAAGAAATCTATAGAACAGGGTAGAATTTGGAAAGAATTAACCTATTACAGATCTCTAAACTAGTAGAGATCTCTCTTTAGTTAATAAATTACTGCTCTTGAGAATAGATGTAGGACATTAGTCACCTTCAGACATTAATATATCCACTAATGTCTGCAAAAGATTACTAATATTTGCACATACTTTGGCATTCGCCATGCAACAATAAATGAATGTTTATCTTAATTTATGTGTCTGTTTGAGACTCAGAAAAATAAGAATTCTCTGACAGAATTTCGTTGGAATACAATACTGCTATTATCTATTATTCAAGATTTGTTGATAGTTGAGGTTTAAATCCTCAATATGTTAGCTCCCTAGTTTCCACTCACCCACCCCTACTCTGCCCAGTCTCTAAGTTATCATTTACCTATAAAGTTCCAGTTTTTAATGACTGGCCTGATACTGACAATACTTCAAATCTCTTTATAGCTCTTCCTCTGGCCTCTCAAATTACTGGAATTCACTCAATTCTCTAAAACAAAGGGTTTCCATGAAAAAAAATTTACAGGAATAATAGTAAAAAAGATTGTATGTAGAATAAGTTTAAGTTTGGGATATCCAAATAACACTGTTTGATAGGCCCCTTCTTTACACCATCATATTGATAGGTTTAGAAATACCATTCCTGCATTTTCTAACCCAGACTCCATCACAACTGAAAGAGGAATAAGTGCAATGTGAATTTAGGGTAATGTCTCATTCCCTTTAGGTCTTGGATACAGGGCATGGGCCTTTTTGGGTATGTGTACAATAAAGCACTCATTCTCATTTGATGAAGATTTTACAATTTACAATGTAATTTCAGCTCACATAAACTCCCGTACACATAACAACCTACAATATCTTTAGGAGGAAGGTGTTACCCACCCAAATTACAAATGAAGTTATAAAGAAACTGAGCCTCAGGTAGACTATTTTACCATGCAACTATTAAATGAAATTTGCTGATTTTAAGTCCAGTGCTCTGTCCTCTAAATCATCGTGGATTCAGAGATTCTGCTTCTGAGAGCTTAGTAGTGAATGTATGAGCTGCTATGGCACCAACTTCAAAATCCAAAGGTCCTGACTCCTCTCTTGAGACTTTAATCACCGGAGTCTGCTGCCTCAATAAAAACAGGGATATTCCACCAAAGATCCCAGAAGCATAAAGTTGTATTCTGTTTCAATAAATGATATATTCTTCAAAACTGCCATTAGATTACCCTTTTGGCATCTTAAAACATTGTTTATTATCATCCGAAGCTGCTGAGATGGATACATAATCTTATTTCTTTCTGGAAAAGATTGTTTGAATTTTCTGAGACCTATTTGACCTTGAGTACATATTAATATTTTTATCATCAGCTTCCCTTATTCGTGTCTAACTTCTAGAAATTTTAAGGAATCCATCGTCTCAGGAAAAATCGGTTTCAAAAGAGAAAAAGAAATACTCAAAGAATTATAATACAGGTTATGGCTGGGAAAACCAGAACTTGCAGTTAAGAGTAGGTCTATGGCCAAAGGTCATTGGAGCATTTCGGAATTGCCTGTGTGCTATGGTCATTGGTCTTTGAAAAAGATTCATCTTTTTCAAAGGTTTATAAAAACATTTATGACAGTTAAAATTTTAATCTTGAGCTTTCTATTATTATATGAGATTCATAAAATACGTCCTATGACATATTCATATGTTGAGGATTTACTGCAAAATTTTATTTGAGAGTCTGCAAAGTTACTTTGAGGACTTTTAATAAACATCTGGGAGACATTAGTGTAGACCTTATAATTTTGGAGCTGGATGCTCAGTCATCTGGTATAAAAATGTCAGGTTAGCCATAGAAATGCATAAGACAAATCATTATCCCATTATTTCTGAAGATTTATACCTTAAGCAGATGATAAATTTAATTCTGGATCTCTAAATCAAAATGACTCATTCATTATTAATTCTAATTATATAAATAGAACCCTATCATGGTAGGTATCATATAGATAATTCCTAGACTATATTAATATCCATGACCTTGAGCTCAGTGGGGGCTAACCCACAGTACCCCATCTCTTTTTTCATACAGAGAATTCCATTCCCACACTATAACTTAGCAATACTATCACATAATTCTCAGTGGAGCAAATTCCCAGTTGGCGCAAAATATGCTTCAATTGGTCCTATCTACAAAACCATCACAAAAACCACGTTGTCTTGTTTGAAGAGATATTTAAAGGACACATGACACCAGTCTTCCCCATCATTGGACAACCCATTGCCCATAATAAGTAATGTTAAATCTCTGAAAACATAAAGCTAGCTATTCAAGTCCTGAAATGTGTTGTATTAGTCACTTAGAGATCTGTTGACTACTCCTAACACTTAACTCACTGACATGGCCTCAGGACCCTTTAGAACATAAAATATTTTACCCTCATCAGCTAGCTCATTTTACATTCTTCATCCAAATGGTAGATTTATTCTCATTCCCTTTTAATGTAAATCTGTTACATATTCAGTACCTCTGAGCACTACCACCACCCCTCAACCTTTTGCATTGATGAACTCCCTCTTTTCTTCACTGGATTTTCAGCAAGAAACAACTGGTTAACATTAAGGGGAAAGTCTTGCCAAAGAACTATCAAAAGAGAAGTGAGCCACTTCTGACTTCATGCTCCTTTCCACTCTCCTTCTGTGCAGAAACATTACATGTGAAGAATAGCAGAACATTACCCTTGCCTGGAGGTACCTCGCATTCCAAGAGGGAGTAAAAGTTCACTGTCGACTAATCCCAGATCCTTACAATAGATTGTCTGCCAGAGTTAAGAATGAAAACAATTGCACTAATATTATCTTAAAACTATGGGCATATTACGGGGTGTTCAAAACATTTCTATTAGTACTGGGAGCAATTGTAAAAATCTAAAACAAAAAATACAGTGCTTACTTAAGCTAGAGACAAAAGTGTATGAATAATTAGTCTGTGCCTAAATTACTTTGAGCCCCATCTCTGTCCATATCTTATATCAGAGGAGCTGCCAATCTGCGATATTTTAAAACACATTATGAAGAAAGCATCACAAGGGCAACCAAAAGGGAGGCCTCTCTGCTGTGCTAAAGATATGCAGGATCAAACAAGAAACTAGCCATAAAGAAGAGCAGTCAAGTGGGTGTATATGAGGTTTGGATTGAATGCCATTGTTGATATTGGTGATAATAAATTAAGCTAGCCAGTGTGGCCCCAGTTCAGTTCATTAACTATTTTTTAAAGTGTTTATTTGTGAGAGACCCAGAGAGAGGCAGAGACTTAGGCAGAGGGAGATGCAGGTTCCCTGCAGGTTGCCCGATGTGGGAATCTATCCCGGAACTGCAGGATCATGCCCTGAGCCAAAGGCTCAACCTGAGCTCAACCTGAGCTCAACCGCTGAGCCACCCAGGCGTCCTCAGTTCATTAACTATTACCATGGACAGAGAAGTAGAGATTTCTACTGATGTAGCTACAACCCCGGGGCTACTTACGGACTGTTGTGCATGATGCTACACTCCATAAGACAAAATACACTGTTGGGAAATTTCGCACTGCATTTTTAACATACTATTTCCACAGTTGACATTTCAACATCATGATTGTTTGCTCTCCTGGGAGATACTGGCATCTTTTGCAAATTTCAGTGGCTGCTGAATAATTGCTGTTGGGATGTTTCTTGCTTCTCATTTGCTGATTTAGTCTCACCACCTCATTACAAGTCTGTGATTTCTTTCCTGAAATCTGTAAGTTTTATCTGCAAGTGAAAAAAAAAAAGCGATCAATTGTCTCTCGGACCTGAGAGACTATAAAATTTGGTCATTTGGCAATACATTCATTCTCGTTCTTTCTCTTGGTCTCCCGTGTGTGCAACATTCTACATTTTTAGATAAGTGCTGGGGTGAAGAATGAAATCTGTGTCCAAGGAACAAATTGAAGCTTCCTGGCCTATCTGGGAATTAAATGAGCTGTTGCTTAAAAAGAACCTATGATGACCTCCTCTGGCAGCACATTCTAGTGTTCAGCCACATGGACAGTGAGGAGTGTTTTCCTAATGACCTGCATTAAAAGGAGAGGCTCCATTTCCCTGAAATGGTTTACTCTATAACGTGTCATGAATTAAATGCAATAATGTCAGTCCTCCCAGCTCCCTGATTGCATAATCTGATTTTGTTGTTCTTAAATTATTCCTTTCCAAACTATAGCTTTATCTACAAGTGGCTAGAATATTTCACAAAAAAAAAAAAAAAAAATAATGGTTATTATTATTTTCTTCTTAGGGTTATTACTGATGGCATCATATTCATCCTAAGACAGACCATGGCCACCCAGGGGGTTTTTAGGTGCCTCTGACCCATATTCATTTGTTCTGACTTTGCATTATGTTAATCAACAGCAGAGATTGATTATTTTGCAGGAAATGGAAAGGTCAGAAGAATGAATTAATGACCAATTCTCAATGAAAGACCTGTGTATTCCTTTGAAAAGAAAGTTCCAGTAGTGTAGGTAGGGCAGGACTAAGCTAGAAGGAATGAAATATATGTTAATTAAATCCTTCCAGTCTCAATTCTAACTCCTCTTCTCTAAGAAAATCTTGCCTGATTCCCAGACTAGGTAACTCTGGAATATATTCTCTAGACTCTTACTTTCGGTTCATGGAACTTACTGTCATAATTACAAATTTACTTGGAATGAATCTCACCTCTCTTTTTTATTTTTTAACAAGTCTCACCAGGTAGTGAAATACAGTGTTTAAAAGAATGGCTGCTAGAGACTCATTTTGAATCCCATCCTGGCTTCTAGCTAGTTGTGTGACCTTAGTTTCATCCTTTGAAAATGGGCACATTAGTAGTTCCAACATCATAGAATTGTAAGGATTGAATGAATTAATAGTTGTAGAACACTCAGAACACATCCTGGCACATAGTAAACACTCATCCAATAAGTGTTACCTATTATTATTATTCTTTATCTTATTAACGTTTTCTTTTATTAATATTTGCCTCCCCCCTAAAACTCTAAGCTCCGTGAAGACAGAGGGCATGTCTCTTTTGTTCATTCCCATTACATTCCCAATATATGTAACAGTGCCTGGCATATAGTAGCAACTCAACCAACTATTTTCTGTAGAGAAATGTATCTAAAATATATTGCCTAGAAACATGATACACTCTGGAAGTGAATATGATGTCGAACACCAAAGGATTAAATTTTGCCTCTCTACAGCATTACATTAAGGTATTGAATAAATGAGCCCCATTCTATCAGAAAATACTGTATGAGAATATTTTAGGAAACATGATTGGATCCACAGATAGCCAATTTTGCAGTAAAGAGCTGTACCATAATGAGTTTTTTTCAAATAATATCTAAAATGTATCATCTTTTTAGGACAATAGCCAAAGCAGCAAGCTGTTTGAATACAATGACAATTATTTCTAATGCTCAGTAAATACAGTCCCTTGCCATTAGTATCCTCCTTTTAAAGAAAGCTCTTTTTGCCTTGTGTTTAAGCAAGAGAAAACCAGAGATTCAGCCACAAAGAAAGTAAATGTTGATAAAAGAAATTTAAAGACCAAGATAAAGATGAAAACAGAGACAGGGATGGAGGAGGAAGTGGAGGTAAAGTGGAGACAGAGGTAGCAAAGAAGGACAGATTTCTATCGGTCAACCATCCCAAACTAATTTCAAGGGGAAAACTTCTGGAACATGTCTTATCAGCCAAAAAATGAGATTTTGAAAGTTTTTAGAGGAAAGATAAATTTTAATATTAATAGATAACTCAAGTCAGTGTCATTCAACCAACAAATGCCATCAAACATTATTCTGCCCCCACCCCCCAGAAAACTTTCAGCCTCATAGTGAGAGAATGTTGAACAAGCCCATCAACAAATAAGGAAGTTAGTTTCCATCACTGACCAGTGCTCAGGAAGATGAAGTTAGGATCCGTGAAGGTGATGGATTTGATGGTGGGTGGTTCAGTGGGAAGGCTGTTAATGTTAAGCAGAAAGTCCAGAAATTTGAGCTGAGACCTGACTGTTGAGAAGGAACCAGCCATCTGGGGGAAGTGTTTTCACTTTGCATAAAAAAGGAGCAGCAGGAATTGTACTGTAATTTGGTTGTCCAAGTTCCCCTCTCCGCCTCCCCCAGGCCATGTATAGCTGTGTCTTTGAATTCAAGTAAATAGAAGCCTGATTACTTGCTTTTTTATGCTAAATGCTAAGATATGTATGGTTGTGCATAGTAATAGGTGTATTATTTTAAGTTTCAAAATCCTGATAAAACTTCTATCATCTTGCTTTAGTCAGTCTTCTTTCTCTTAACATAATCTTCTTTATTTACTGTCACTTCCACGTACTTTGTTCAAATACCATTCTCAGTTGGTCAGAGATTCCAAAGTCATTTCTCCAGTGCTGTTATGGTACTTCACTTTACGTAACCAATGAGCAACTGAACGGTTGCCTCAATATTGATACTTTCGTATATTCGATTATGTTTTAAATGCATCATTGTTGATCATTTAAACAAAATTGACTATGAATAATTTATAAGGCACAATAGATATTTCCCCACAACTATCTTTAGTGTAAAGAAAATGAGTGACACACACTGAGTTTGCACATGTTATGATTCACTTGTATTTCTAAACAGTGCCTCAGGCACATATGCAATTGAGCAATCCTGTCAATCCTCTCAGCATTCAGGTGCCATTTTTCTGATTGACATCAGAGAATATTTGTGTCATCTAGAAGGATAAGATTTTATGGGAAAGCAGATAATAATTACTCTTGCCTCCAGAGAGAACCCTACTAGTCAAATAGGAAGGAAAATGAGTCATAAAAAATAGACCCACATCTCAGCTAAAGGTCAGGCTTCTCTGTCTAAATCTAAACTACACATCACTGTTTGTTCATTTAAGCAACGAATCTTTGCTGCGAGTCTCATATTTTCTGGGCACTGTTTCTCAGAATTTTACTATAAAAGACCATATAGCCCCTGAACGGTCCAGGAAAGGAGAGAGTTGAAGAAAGGAATAATGACTATGCCATGTAATAAATGATTGGGGGATGTGCACAGTGTGGAAGGGCACCAGATTAAAGCGAGGCATATAACACAACTTGAGGGTGAAGCAAGTCTGCAACGTGTAGCTGGAGGAAAGCTGTGTGGAAGTTCATGAGATCAAAAGAGAGCTAGAGTGTTCTGGGCACAGAAAATGACCTACCTATGCATGTGGAGGTGACACAGCTGAAGTGCTTGGGGGATTCCAAGTTCTGGGGGATGGCTTCCAAGATAAAAGGAAACTGATATATTTAGACAATTGAATAAACAGGACAAGATGACACCACTCTTGTGCTTCAGAGGAGATAAGCATGAGGGCTAGAGTACATAGAAATAATCACTGTCCACTCTGATGGAGCCTGTGTAATCTGGAGAGAGAAGCAAGAGATAGGATATCGGCGTTCTCCAGGAACATCCAGGACACGGAAAGGAGAGAAAATCACCAACATCATGAATTTAGCATTATGAGTGCTGATCTGTATTATAAAGACAGTGTTATCAATTTCCTTTTTTTCCAGAAATAATAAAGACCTCTCAAGGTCCCTGTTCTCTTTTTGGGTTTGTGCTCCAGGACCAACTTGGAAAACATAGAGATGGTCTTTGGAGGTTCTTCCCATTTTAAAGCCTAAAAGCTTCTGGTGTGATATGAAAGAGTTTCAAAGAAAATAATGCCAACAGAGGCTAAAAAATGTTAACAGAATAACTGTATATGGGCAGTAAATAATTCCAGAAAGACATAATTCCAGGGCTCATACAGTAAATCAGATGGAAACCCGGAAAACTTGTTGTATTTGATTTGATTCTTTTTAGCACTAAATATATTAGTAATTAATGTTTCTGTGCTCTCAAGACATGATGTGATTATATATGTTTGTCACGATGGGGAAGAAAAATTATTGAATTCATAAATCAATGCACTCTTCATACTTCCCTTATAAGGGTCAGTTATTTGTGGCCTAAGGATTACAGAGAGAATTAGAGTGTGCAAGTTTGGGCTGAGCCTGAATCTTTCCTTTAAAATTCAAGAGATAAAATTAAACACAAGCAGATATTCATAAATATTAAAATGCAGTCATATTCATTGACGATATAAGGAAGACAGACTGCCTCAATTTAAAAAATTAGTAACCTTCCTAATTTGAGAAATGCCGTTAACTCATTCTTACCCCTTACTCCATGGCATTCCTTAAAGTTTGTGTTAGCTGAACGTTAAGGTCCCTTCCAAACCAAATGATAAGATCATAAGTACACTAATTGGCTTCTGGTAGATCATTCAAACTTAACAAATCTGCCCTGTTTATTATTGGGCTTGAATAGATAT
Source organism: Vulpes lagopus (assembly GCF_018345385.1). Lineage (NCBI taxonomy): Eukaryota > Metazoa > Chordata > Mammalia > Carnivora > Canidae > Vulpes > Vulpes lagopus. The sequence goes on from NC_054830.1 coordinate 74,466,495, forward strand.
AAGCAATGATTTGACAAGTGAGTTCACAATAGAGCCAGATGTAATCCAAATCTTAAACTTGATAACTAGCCAACTAGACCTTTTTTCATTGCATAATTAGTGATAATGCTCACACAGACCCCCCTGAAAGAACATAGACCTGTTCATTGTCCTGGATCTGAGGTCACCAGAACTGCTTAAAGAGCCTCTGGGTTTGATCACTAATTCATGAGAAAGTACTGCCTCTGCAACCAGAGACTCTAAGAACTAAATTCAACATTTCCAGTGCCTTCTTACTTTGAACCAGGATCTGAAAGGTACAAAGAATTAATTATGCTAATGTGTGCCTAGTAATGCAAGTAAAATAAAATGTCATTGCAGCAAAGCTTAATCATAATTAGTGGATCACAAGTTTTGAAATAAGGTGCTAAAATGGAAATTTACTGAAATACTGTTTAATGGCATGCTAATACTCTTTAGAGTGTTAAACTGGTCAATGCCAGGGAGCAAGCAATGAATATGAGTCTATACAAATTTTTTTTAATTTCAAAATGAAATAAGAAGCTGTTATGCAATTAAACTGATTTTACAATTATGAAATTAATCTAGGGTGCTAAACCAGTATAATATAAAAGCCATATTACATCACTATTAGTTGAAACATGGTTTAAATGTACAAAACATGTACTTGTATCAGTAAAAAAAAAGAAAAGAATGGTTTAAGAAATTGAGAAAAAAAGCTTATGTCAACTGTGGTGTCAGTCCTAGAGGGTATTTAAAAATAGAAATACTCATCATTTAGCTGAGTTTTCATTCTTATTGTAATAAAGCAAATTAGCATGTGACATAAGCCATCTCTTAATAATAGTTTCAAGCTGCATTGACATAAAGTAATCAAATTTCCATAGGAAATTTAACTTGGATGCTAGACAGTTTAATTATCTGGTGCACATTTCAATGGTTCCCATTATAAGAAAATATGCCAGAGTTTGTCACCGAGAGTGTCTATAACAATAGTTTGAACACTTCAATAAATTTTAATTATCTTATAAATCATCTGCCTGCTGATACATATAAATGTGTACATTCATTCAAATATTACTTAATTTGACCAAAATCTGGGTGGTGAAATAGTAACTAAAATCAGTCTCAAACTGACATCTGTATTCTAAAAGTTCTTAAAATGTAACAAATAATCTTGTCATTTTGTAATATGAGCATTTAAAAATGGCATAGAATTTTACAATTAAATCTAGCTTTAATATCCTGTTCCAGCGATGCCTCCTTTACTTCTCTCTAGGTTATTGATCCTGCCACCCCTACTGTCCAGAACATAGATATGCAAACAGATCCTGCCTTCTATTTCTATAGTGTTCATAAAGTGCTTCATAAAGCACCTTCACATGCATAGCATCACATGGTCCCCCACTGCTCTGAAGTAGTTGGTCGACTATTGTAATAATTCTCTCATCACAGCTGAAGAAATGGAAACCACAATCCCCAGAATAGTCCTGATCTCAAAACCAGTCCACAGCCTCCTCAGTACTGCTAAAGCTGATCCATTTTGCTTATAGGATGGTCTTGATGTATTTTACTCATATTTTAGAAAAAATTGTTACATGAGAGTTATGCTCTTTTTTATTTTTTAAATTTTATTTTAATTTTATTTTTTATGCTCTTTTTTTTTTTTTAAAGATTTTATTGGAGAGAAAGTAAGAGCAAGAGCACAAAGGGGAGGGGGGAGCAGATGGAGAGGGAGAAGCAGACTCCATGCAGGGAGCCCTAGGGCTCCCTAGGACTAGATAGGCAACTCCAGAATCAGGACCTGAGGCAAAGGCAGTTGCTTAACCAACTGAGCCACCCAGGTGCCCATGAGAGTTATGCTCTTTCTCTAAGTCAGAGTATCTTAAAAGGGGCTTCAAGAAGTTGATGAAGGCATGCTGGGATAATGAAAAGGGATAGGGGACGGCCTGACACTGTGGCAGGAAAAGAGAGAAAATATAGTTTCTAAAGAGGCTCGGTAATTCTGGAATTGCCATAAGCTCAGTTCCCCTTGGTTCAGTCAACATGGACACCTGCTGGCTCCATTGCCCCTGAACACATCACGGTCCTGCAGCCAGGTACAATGACTAGCGCAGACATCAAAATGACCTGAGTCATCAGGGAAGGATCGACTACGTCAGCCCAGAGAAGCGTGCTACTTTTATTCACAACACTAAGAAGAAAGAGGCCTATGTTTACCACACATTTACTACACATTAGGCATATGATAAAGCCTCCCAAAGCATCATATTCTTCCTCCATCTAGCCTCCTCTTCCCTTCCCATTCATCCATGGCCCCTTGACCTCTACCTGTAGATTTGGTCTTGCCCCAGTATCCAGAGCTTGTCCAAAATGTAAGCAGGAAGGCTGTGATGCTATTTGCCCCATAATGTAAAACTCAAAAACCAAACCACCATTCTGTTTAGTTCACCTTACTTGGGCCCTATTTCTTGTCCCAGTCTTCTGCTTTATTTCTAAATTATCAATTTGTGTCCTGATAGTGATGACAGACTTTGAAATCCATGAAAGAGAGATAATATTGGTCTTTTTCACTACCGCAGTCCCAATAGTCAGCATTCAGCATTGGCACAAAACAGTTGCTCAAAAAAACATATTCAATTGTTTATTAAATAAACCGAGTATACCACCAGTCTAGGCCTTATACTTAGATTCTCTTACTATAACGTTCCTAATCTCAGCAGCAGCAGCATTATTATAGATTACCTCTTACTATTTACTATGTGCTGATGTTTTATATGTATTATGTATTTTAGTCCTCACAAACCTTGCAAGGTAGGTAGTATCATTTTCATTGCACAGAAAAGAAGAATGAAGCTCCATGAGGCTAAATGATTTTCACAAAGTCTGTTACACACAACTGATAAAAGAACCACAATTACAACTCCAAATACAGCCACTATGTTCTCCTTTGGACTCTCCTGGAAATTACAGTGACTTTCTGAACCCTAGACCAAGGTATTGGATTTTCTTGCTCGCTGACAGTCTTTCCTGATGTCAAATGCCCACATTTCCAATGACCCTTTGTCCTTGGTTCACCTTTTTCTGTGTTGGACATTTTACCTGAGCTGACCACTCTCCTAAGCACCTTATGACTACATGTCTTCGGCAGCCACATCTTTTTGATCGAAGCCCTCCCTGCCCCAAGTTTACCAGTGATAGTTTTAAGCACCAGAAGTTGCATCTGGGAAAGGTCTATTTTACATGAGTGGTCTGGGAGAGCAGGGCTCAGAGAGTGAGTGGTAGCCAGAGCCAAATATTTAAACCCGGCTCTGAAGATTACAAAAGGTCAGATGAGAGAAATAAAGTATAACCATCTAGAACAAAAAGCAGAAATGGAGTGGGACATGGGTAAACAAATTGAATAGCAGAAATTAAGTGGAAATAGAATGAGAAAAAAAATGTGTGATCAAAAGCTGAGTGTAGGTAACTTGAGGAATCAACCCCAAACCAACCTGCTATGCCTCTGACTCCCCTTTTTGGAAGTGAGCCTGAAATGAAGAAGGACTGAGTTGGTTCAAAGGATATAGCTTGCCATACTTCCAGTGTTTCCTCCACCTGGAGACATGCATTATTCTATCCATGGTCTGGTATATAATAGGCTTTCAACATGTTTTGTTGGATGAATAAATCAGTCAGTTGTTTTTGAAGACAATGTTATGCTTGCCAACGTTTCTTCCTAAGGCCAGGTCAGTCTACAGTGTCCTATCTATTCCAGGTGGATTCTAGTCTAATGAAATAGACTGCACCCAGCCTGATTGGCAATATTATGCCAACTGCCCCATGCATCCACAATCCTGCCTTCTGAAGCATTCGTTGTGTTCTACTACTTTGTTATGTACTATTTTATATATCACTCAAAAATCCGAAGGATGTATCCTAAGATTTTTGCTGACACCCCCCATACATAATGATTGAACACCATTACAGATTATAGTTTCAACCACAAAATTCAGTAGAACCTAAATGAAAAATTTAAGTGAGCCTTTCCAAACTTTCTTATTCTACCGAACACAACACTGATGTCATTAATTATACGACTGGCTTTTGTTGTTAAATTGCTGTTAATGAAGAAATACATATCTTGTCATTTCCTTCCTACAAATGGAAGGATGAGTGAAGAAAACTGCTGGGAAGCTATGTGCATGCTGGGCAGCAGGCTAGCCCCCTCACCGGCTCCCAGGTGCCAGCCACAGGGGGCATGTCATTCTAACCCGTGCTGTGATGCATCTTAAAAGTGACTTGATTCCATGAGGGTTACTTGCAAATAATCAGAATTATAAATATTAAGTCTATAAATGCCAAGGTTCTACTTCACACATTCTTATAAAGTGGAAGGAGTAGTACAGAGTACTAGCCAAAAGCACAGGCTTTCAAGTCCTACAAAGTTGGATTTGGGATCCAGGCTCTATTTCTCAGTAGCTGTGCAACCTTAAAAAAAAATTACCCTTTCCGAGCCTCAATTTTGTCATTTATTTTTAAAAGCTAATCATGGGAGTCACCTCATGAGGCCATTGTGAAGAAAAAATAAGACAATATGCGTAAAGCACCAGGGCCATTAGTAGATACTGGCTCTTCATTTGTATTATTATTATTATTAGATTACAATTTCTGGGCATGGACTCTGCCTTATTTTTGCCTGAATCCCTAATGCAATGGTAACAAACAGTTCATTTCTTTAAAAGCCTGGGCTTCTAAAAGACTAGGCTTTAATTTTCAGAAAAAAAAGACTTCTGTATAATATAGGTCAAATGAGGTGTGAGATAATGAGAAACCACAAAACTGCAGCCTCCTTGGCTGAGGAGAAGCAGTAGCAGAAGAGAATGCCAGTTCTGAGCTCCTTGAACACTTTCAGTAATCAGCAGACTTAGGAAAGGAAGGGAATTTCATCTCTGTTAAAAGTAGTGGAAATATTATGCTCACTTGAGCTTTCTGAGCTTTGGCCTACAAGGCAAAACTCAATGGTTTGCTTGCCCAGGAAAGAGCTGAGAGAGTTTCATTTTTTCTTCACTCTCAATACGAACCTGGCTTCGTTACCTCTTTTCTCTTGTCAGAGAACGTCTCAGAGCATCTGGCAAGCTCTTTACTGCAGCCAATCTTGTTTTTGAAACTTCTACTGATCCAGAAAATAGCTGAATCTGTGCTCTCAGGAAGAACAAAGATTGATGGGGTATTTCCAGCAGTTGGCGCCAAAAATTCCTTAACTTGTAAAGTGACACTAGAACCAGTACCAAAGAAAGAAGAGTTTTGGGGGTTTTTCTTTGTGTGTGTGTGGTGGGGGTGGGGGGCTGGGGGGATGGGGGGCGGTGGTGAGGGGGGGTTGGGGGGAGGCAGATACTCTGCTACTCTGCGGTGAACACAACTGTCTCCCAAATAAATAGCCTCCCACAGCCTGAGACAGAGTGGCTGTTTGCCTGCTAGGGAGTTGGTGTAATTGGTATTAGTAAAAGATACATATGGCAGGGACTATTTTGTGAAAATAGACAAAAAAGAACAATAGCAAAGAAAAAAATACATGGCAGTCACTTTAAAAGCACTTTTAAAGAATAATGACTTAATTCTAAGCAAATTGTAACAGCTACCATTTACCAACCAGGCCCTCACTGTGTGCCAGGCACTCCCCATGCATTACACATTCTCACATTTAATTCTCACAATGAACCTGTAAGGTAAGAGGTAGAATTATCCTAGTTTTAGAGATGAGGAATTTGTGACTCCGAGATACTTTACATGACTTGTAGAAGGCCACTTGGCTTACAAATGAAGGAGCCAGAATTTCAGAGATTACCAAAATTCCTAATCCCTAGCCATTATACTTACTGCCCCAGGAAAGGAGAGACAAGCTCAACTGTGGCTGAGCCAGCATGGACTGTTTAGGGCTTAAGGAAAAATATTGCAGACACTATAAAAGAGGAAAGTGAAGAATCAAAGGGAATATGGAAGCAGGTGGTGCTTCCAACCATTTATCTGGGACTAGAAGGGTAGTATCTAGATGAGAGAGAATGGATGGTCAAAATGAGACCACAATATTAGTTAAATGTGTATGTTTTTATGAATTGTTATATATGTTTACCTATATATATATAGTGATTATTCATTTTATATACATTCTTTATTTTTGCTGAAGTCCTAACTGCAGAGTGCTTATATAGTGCAGATACTTGCATCCACTACCATACTAATCATAATTATCAAACTTTTCCTGGGACCCTCTTCCCCCTTTCCCACTCTTACCACATCCTTAGTTTCATTTACAGTAATTTTTATAATTTATAATTACTGTTTATTTGTCTACATACCTTTATATTGTCTCTCAATCCCTATACAGGCAACGGGAAATTTCTTGTAGAGGCATGGCTCACAGTAGAAGATTAAAAATTATTTTTCTTGATTGAGTGAGTGCTCAGTTGAGGATTCTATTTCCTGATTGATTAGTAAATGTTCTTCATATTTAGTGAACATTAACTCTTTGTCTATCTAATTTGTTGCACATATTCTCTTATTTCTCATGCTTCCCCTTTTGTTGTTGTTATTTATGATAGGTGATTAATGCTAGAAATAAGGTATATTGTAATTTTTAGTTTAATATATTTCTCTTCATCATTGTGATTTCTGAAACATATGTACCTATTAGGTCTATCTTTTAATGATTTACTATTATACTTTTAATTCTTAAGTGGTCTGGAATTGATTTTTAATATATGGTGGAGGGACCACTGAGTGGCTCAGTGGTTAAGCACATCCGCCTTCGACTCAGGGTGTGGGATCGAGTCCCACATCAGGCTCCCAGAGGGGAGCCTGCTTCTCCCTCTGCCTATGTCTCTGCCTCTTTCTGTGTCTCTCACGAATAAATAAATAAAATCTTAAAAAATATATATGGTGGAATTAGGAATTTAAATGAAATTATTTTCAAAAACAATCTCTTCTCTCAACTCTTAATTCCATGTGTACTTCTTCCACAGTCCTTTATGATTTGCAACATATATCAAGATTAAAATCAATTAAATCAATGTGTCTATTAAATCAATGTGCTTCTTTACATACATTAACTCAGTTGTTCTATTTATTTACCTATTAATCCTTCTGTTACTACTTCCCTGTTTTAGTTTTTGTTTTATAAAAATTGCATTTTCTGATGTATTCTAATATCTCTTAAGGCAAGGCCCCTCTATCATTTTTCTATTTCCCAATTTTCTTGCATTCTTGCCTGATTTAACTTTCTGTGGAATTTTAGTATTCTGTTGGTTATCAATACATAGCAGATGAAGAAATCTTTCCTTACACCATTGAATGATTCTTAACACTCTTGCAGTTTTCTGACACTGGCAACAGCATTGCCATCTTGGCAGCTCCTTGCTCCCTTCAGCTCTGCACTTGACTTGAGATTTCATTCCATGTGTGCATTTCAGCATGACCATTCTTGCCCTATACTTTTGGGAATTCTAGCCTCCAAAATAATGTTGAAGCAGATTATAATGGGAATTAAATCTTAACAAATTAATGGAACAGAATGGCGTACCATCTTAGGTACCAATAAAGGGAAGTAGTAACAGAAGGATTAATAGGTGTGTGTGCGTGTGCACATGTGCATGCACGTTCACTTGCCCCTCTGCTTTTACTATATTACATAGAGAGAAGTTGAAAGATGTTGCATCTGAGGCTACTAGATAAATATAAGATCACTAGATGCTTCCAAACTGTTATAATAAATATTTTTTGAAGAATGGTGTTAAGTTTGTTAAAGGATTAACTTCCAACAACTGGAATTTCTTAATAGAATTGTTTATAGGGATGAGTGTGATTATATGGATTAATAAGTATTCATGGTGGAGGAGAGAAGATTGTCCTTCATTTTACTACCATGTCACTTTCATGCCAAATGCAGTTGTTTCTGCTTGGTGCTAAATGTTCAATATGATTAGCTAATTTCACTTCCCTATTTAGCAAAGGACAATATTTTTATCCCTGCTTACATTAAAGCTTGCTCCTTACATACCAATTTAATGAATCCCTCTGAAGGAAGTTTATGGATGAGCTTTTGTTCCAACTAGGGACAAAATATCGGGTCTTGAAGCTCTGCTAGAATTGATCTTCTTCTCAGTCTTTCAGTCCATAGTCAGAGATTATGGTCATAGCCTAGGACTTGAAGCAAGCAAAAGAAAATGGCACTTGACAAATACTACCTCTGATTAACTAAGAACTGTGTGATAAGAAATGACTGAGATGTGATCTTTATCCTAAGGAAACTTCCAGTCTAGTGTGGAAGATAAACACTTAATTGACTAGCTACATTATGGTGTCAAGAATTCTGTATTAGAGGAATGACCAAAATGAGACCCTGACACAGACATGAGGTGATCAATTCTGCTTGGTCAGGAGTGAGAGGAACAATTAAATAAACAAAACCCCAATCACCATTACAGGAAATCAGCAGGGATCAACATACCAAATTTGTATAGGTGTGAAAATGCTCACTCTGATACAAGAAAAATAAATTGTCCACTATGACTCATCTTGATGTACATGTTTGGAGTGTTGGAGGTGAAGCTAAAGACTAGAAGTGGCCTCCTAAGCCATACTATTGATTCTGAAATTTGTTCTATGGGTGACTCAGAGATTATGGTGCAGAAGAACGATATGGTCATATTTATGTTGTACAAAGAAAGCTGGCAACAAAATAGGGAGCTGAGGCCAAGAAGATAGTTGGGAATAATTTGTTCCTGCCAGCTAAATGTAGAGCTTGCCCTCCATTCCTTTTTGCTTCTGGAAGAGGGTTAAAGCAGAGGAGGAAATACAAAGGAAGAAAAGCCTTTTAGCTTTTTTAGGACAAGAAGAACATTCTGGAGGAATTTATATTGATCAAGAGTAGGAGTGAGGAAGGCAAGCTCAAGATCTTGTATGGCATCTCAAGCCTGGAAACCAGGAACTACCTATTATTGGATGCTGTCCCCTGGTTTCTAACACTTCTCCCTTTTTTGCTTCTCACATTTAATCTTGTCATTAAATTTTAATTAAAAAAAAAACTTTTCTCATGTCCTTCCTACCATTACTAATACTGGCTTCCAGGTTAAACATATAGCACCTACTCAAGATCCTGAAGGGCTTATTTTCCCTCTCCGTGTTGAATGTTGCCCATAGATGATCAGAAGTTCTGTTTTGATCATTACAAACCCTGCTTAAAAGATTAATTTGAAAAACAGAAGTTAACTTCTTCGAATAAATTTAAAAACTCCATCCTACCTCCTAGCATGATTGCTCTCATTTAATGCTTTTAGCCATAGTCTTTCTCCCATAAGTCCCTTCTGAATCTTCACTCCTTAGTCTGCTCATATTAAGATTCTTTCAGTCCTTCATAGAATTAAAATTTCATCTCAAGTCCTATTTTTCATTACACATTTTTAGGTGAGAGGGGAGGCCACACTTGCATTTTGTTCAGCACTTGAAACTTTATTAAGAAAGCCTTCCTCATTTTTCTACATATGTTATTTGGCTGAATGTTTGGAAGTTCTCAAAAATAGGCCAATAGTCTATTAGTTTCCAGTGGGAACATGTTTAGCTAAATTCAGCCAATATTTATTATACACCTAATATTTGTAAGGTATTGTGCTAAGCATTCTCAGGAATGGTAAAGGATAAGTAAGTCGAATGTCTGCTCTCAGGAAGAACAGTTAACAAATTTATTCATTGGAAAACTATTTCCACTTCACCTGTATGATTAATGACTTGCGACTTTTCGAATAAGAAAAGATAATAAGAAAAAAATACTCTTCCTTCATTGATTTGGTGAGTTCCATAAGTAGATGAAATTGTGATGGAAGTTCCATCAATGTATTTAAATGGCACACATTTCACAGGAAAAATCCCTTCTCAGTAGACACAAATATAATCAAGCCTTCAGTATTGAGCTATACACTTTATCCTAATGTATATATTGCTAATTATAACATAGGTCTTCATCTATTCAGGGTGCTCTAACAAAATACCACAGACTGAGTGGCTTCTAAACAACAGAAATTGATTTCTCACAGTTCTAGAGGTTGGAAGTCAGAGATCAGTGTGCCAGTATAATCGAGGAAGGGCCCTCTTCTGGGTAACAACCTGCCAACTTTTCACTATGTACTCACACAGTAGCAGGGGTTGGGAGCTCTCTTGAGCCTCTTGGGCATTAATCTCATTCATAAGGATTCTGGCCTCATGACTTTGTCACTTCCTAAAGGCTCCACCTCCTCATACCATCAGATTGAGCATTAATGAGGATTTCAACGTGAATTCTGGGGAAACACAAGCATTCAGACTGTAGCACCGTATATATTAAAAATGCCTTTCTCAGAGGCTAAAAGTTTAGTAAACTGATGTGTCCATTTTCCACACCATTCTTATACAGGTGTCTGCACTGTTTTAGCCTTCTCTGCTATTAATTTTAAAGGAAAGCAAACATAATTTCTTTTAATTATTTCACCTGAGAGGAGAATTTAACAAATGAGTTAAAAACAGCCATAGTTGGTAATGGAATACATGAAGGGGACAAGCTATAAGGAAGTAGAAAAGCTTGATAAAAATTTAAGACTTGTTGCCTCAGCCCTGACATTTACACCAAAAACCTTTTGCTCTCTGGTACTCTTAGCAAGGAAGATCAGCTGTAAGTATTCAATAATTCAGTTAGATACGAAAGTTGTTTTCCAGATGATGGGAATTTTATCCCAGAGGCATTTGACTATTGCAGGGAAAAATAAAGGATTTTTTTTTAAATAAAGGACTAAGTAAGCCTCATAAGAAAGCAAAATACCCCATGTTACCATCTTTGGCCAATGCTTTCTAATTCTTCTTTTTCATATCTTTAAATACAGAATCCCCTTCACCTACAACTGAGTTTAGAAAATTCATTAAGTTCTGATGCTGATGTCACTGTCTCAATCCTGACCATGAACAACTGGTACAATTTTAGCTTGTTGCTGTGCCAGGAAGACTGGAACATCACCGACTTCCTCCTCCTTACCCAGAAGAATTCCAAGTTCCACCTTGGATCTGTCATCAACATCACCACCAACCTCTCCTCTACCGAGGACCTCTTGAGCTTCCTGCAGGTCCAGCTTGAGAGTATTAAGAACAGTACGCCCACAATGGTGATGTTTGGCTGTGACATGGAAAGTATCCGGCGGATTTTCGAAATTACCACCCAGTTTGGAGTAACGCCCCCTGAGCTTCGTTGGGTGCTGGGGGATTCCCAGAATGTTGAGGAACTGAGGACAGAAGGTTTGCCCCTAGGGCTCATTGCTCATGGAAAAACAACACAATCCATCTTTGAGTACTATGTACAAGATGCCATGGAACTGGTCGCAAGAGCTGTAGCCACAGCCACCATGATCCAGCCAGAACTAGCACTTATTCCCAGCACGATGAACTGCATGGATGTGGAAACTGCAAATCTCACTTCAGGACAATATTTATCAAGGTAGGATGCAAGGCCTATGTTACATCCCCATTCGTAGGGTTTTGACAGGAAGTAAAGTTCCCCTCCTCACCCAGACACTTCTGGTTACATAGGCTAGTATTTCATGATCTGTCATCTGGAATTTGATCTACAGATTTGAAAGCACACTGTGTATAGTAGGGACTATGCAGTCCTGCTTTTAAACCCTGGCCTAGACCCTTACTAGATATTTTTGACAAGTTATTTTAAAACTCTGACCCTCAGCTTTCTAATTAATAAGCGAAGACTATATTGAATAGCTTGATATATGATAATTAAGATACCATGAAATTATATATGAAAAGTACCTAACACTGTGCCAGCTCATAATAGATACCCAACAAATGTTTCTGTCCCTGCCCACTCTTAAACCAACAGACTTAGACAAATCTCTTTAAATCTATACAGAGAAAAAAATTAGTCAAGTAGGAAATGGATTTTTCCCTCTCCTCTCAGGCCATGATGCTTAAAGCAGTATAGAGTGGTAAAGACATAGAGCCTGGAGCCAGACTCTCTGAGCTTGATTTTTTTAGCTCTGCCACTTGCTGCTTGTGTGACTCAGTCAAGTTACTTTAACTTCTCTGAGTCTTAGTTTCCATTTTTCTAAAATGAACATAACAATAGATCTTACTATCCATGGGGTCATTGTAAAGATAGGTGATAGCTAGCTAGCTAGATGGTAGATAGATAGAGACAGAAAGAGAGAGAGAGAGAGAGAGAGAGAGAGAATGGATAGCTGGACACAACTAAGAGTTCCACAAGACTTTAATTGACAAAAACATGGGATTTTATATATAGATAGATGATAGATAGATGATAGATGATAGATGATAGATAGATAGATAGATAGATAGATAATTGGGCACCTTTAATTAGGTAACTTTTTATTTAGGTACCTTTCTTCTCCAGTTTCTCAGTCTGGTTCAGAGGATAGAATGAAATAGCCCATTTAATTTCAAGAATAATCTATAATATGGAAATAATTTTCATGATCCCTGGCAAAAGGAGAATATCTTTAAAAGATATTTAATAGGGGCCTAGCTTTTTTCCTGAAAAAACAACACCTGTAATCAAAAAGACCAAATCAATCAAAAAAAAAAAAAATCAAAAAAACAAAAACAAAAAGACCAAATCAGAGAAATTTTTGCTCTTTTAGAGGTGAGGGCTTAGCTCCAGGCTGGTCCCATTTTTAAAGTTTATTTACTTATTTTTAGTAATCTCTAAGCTCGATTTGGGGCACCAACTCACAACCCTGAGATTAAGAGTCACATGCTCTTCTGACTGAGCATGCAGCCCTTGTGGAGCAAGGACATCTTACTATATTGAAAAACAAAAGACAACCTCATAGTGTCTTGCCTTTTGAAAAGATATGACTATTTGATGGAATGTCAGGCCGTCACAAGCATTTTACATTTAATCTTACACATATGAATTGAGCATCAACTACGTGCAAGGAGACATCTTAAATACCATATACTGGCAGTTTAGTCATAGCCTGTATACTCCCTAAGGAATGTTGATACAATAAAATAATTTAAAATTCATTTGTTAGGAATCTACTAATGATAAAATTAGATATTCTATCATCATGTGAACTTTCCATTTTTCCCATATTGTATTTGAATTTCCACAAGATTAAAGTCTTTGCATATTTTATTTTACAGCCGCTATCAAGATTTAATCTACTATTTTTGAACTAGCACCTAATTGAGGCTCAGGATTTTATCTAGGATAAGAAAATTCTCCTTCATACAAAAATATAAGCAAAACTTTTATGTATAATTTGAATAGTCATTATTTTGGAAGGGCAATCATAAACAGCAGACAGGAAAAACCCCTTATGAAAGCTATATTAAGTTATTTAGCATCTTTCTGCCTCATATAAAATGGAGAGCACAAGAAAAATGATTCTGTTTGGATCCTAAAAATGTTTAGAAACTACAGGGAGAAATATTTGTTGACTTGGGTTGTATATACCCTAGAGGTTCATTTTATCAAGATCAAACTGATCTTTCTGGCTCCTCAAGGTTTAATTTATATTAAAGTTATGTGCTTCCTTTCACAAGGATCCCATGGTACTTTGTACATGAAATTATATGATGGTACTTAGCCCATTCCATCATCATTATTTGTCTATGTGTCTGACTTCTGAGCTAAAGTATAAATTCTATTAAGCAGAGACACTATTATTCAGCCTAGTTTAATACCTAGCACATAGCAGCCATTTAATAGGCATTTATTGAAATAGAAGGAAGGAAAGGAAATTTTATATTATATTTACATCCTTCATTATCTGTGGCTGTAGAAGAAAAATAGGTGGCTGATAAATAGCATTTTGTCTAAATTAAAAATGTAGTCTTTTTTTCCTTTTCTTTTTTTTTTTTTTTTTTTTGGAATGAAATGTCAGGTTTGTGGATAACCTTTGCCCTTGTGGCTGTTACCATATGTTTATTCCACTAAGTTTGAATGTTTCAAAGAAGAATGTAAGGCGTTTGGAGCCCAGTAGCAATTCACAATGTGTAAGGGTCAGTGACCATGTTTTTATCTCCATGGATGTGTTTGAGAGTGAACTCCAGGAACTTCAGGAAATATGCCTAGGACTTCTTGGACTCCCTGAGGAACATGGTCAAAGAGAAAGTTTCAAAGTGTTCGGGAAAGGTTCAAGGGAAGTGGGCTAAACCCTGGAAGGAGTCTTTATAATGAATAACTGAAAAGCTGCCTTAAGCCATAAAACATCTGTGGAATTTCCATCAGTCTTATTTATTTTGTTGAATATGGTCTTTTAGGAAGTTCGTTATTCTCAGTCCATAAGTCACATCTGCATACGGTAATTTTCTTAATTGTTCCTAAATTTTGTGAGGCTGACCCCACTCCTTCACTGCGTCACGAAAGTCATGAGGATAATGAGCCTTGAATAGCGAGTGTCAGTTATGCAAGCTTTCATTTCTCACACAATCATTTTCAGTTTGGGCTGACATAATTGTTAACATTTTAAAATGTTAATGAAATCGCCAAAAAACATGAATTTTTCAACATATGCTTTAGACTAGAAAAACTATTTCTCATGACAGGCTACATAGATGTAATTATAGGCATAAGGGATTTTATTCTTCAGGGTCCCCACACCCCAGAGCAAATGTCCATCATAAGTACATGTAGACAAAACCACTGGGGGGCTAAGTTCATAGTATGATCTTTAACAATGTATTTGCAAGTTATTTTATTAATAATTATTTGAGGCAATGAAATCTGGTATGTTACTTGGTAATATGAGGGGTTTGAGGCAGCTGATGGCTATTTGCTGAACTAGGGTGAGGTAGGCAGAATGAAGACCTGCCTCCTGCCATTTTTTAAAACTTTTTTTAAAGATTTTATTTACTTATTCATGAGAGACACACAGAGAGAAAGGCAGAGACACAGGCAGAGGGAGAAGCAGGCTCCATGCAGGGAGCCCAGTGTGGCACTCGACCCTGGGACTCCAGGATCATGCCCTGAACCAAAGGCAGGTGCTAAACCACTGAGCCACCCAGGGATCCTCCTGCATCCTGCCATTTTCAAGCTGACAGCTCAGTGCATGAGGTCGAAAAGTAAGGAAATGATTATAAAACAAAAGGATACATGATTCTTTAAAGTAGAGATATGTCCATACAGACAGAGGAGGAAATAATGAACTCTTCTCAGACACCAAGGAGGAAACACTGGAATTGAATCCTTCTAAACGAGTCATTTTCTGGTTTGCAGCCAAGTCACTCATAGAAAATGGCATATGTATATTCACCAAGACTCAAAAGAGAAATTTGGTACAGTTGGAGCATACATTGCATATGAAGAGTATTTGACATGACTCTGGAAAAGTAGTTAATCTGATAGTGTGCCACACAGGGCTTTCATGCCAAGCTAAGAAGTGTGCATTTTATATGCATACTGGGTGTCACTTGAATGACTGAACATTAGCCACGACATATTTATAAAATCATAATCCTGTAACGAATTAAGCAAAAAAGTAATATAGCATAAAAACCTTGGAAGTGATTTTTTAAACCATTATGATAAAAAATTGTTATTATTTCTCAAAACTGGTTTTAGCCTTGCCCTCGTTTACTGCCTTACTGCATTATAAATGCCAGAATCTGGCAAAAGTGAGTAGGAGTTTGACCTACTGTTCCTAGGATTAGGGTTTTTCCATGCTTACTTTAGGCACTGGATTCTAATGAATCTATTGTTCCTAGAGAAAGAGCTCTCTTGGGTTAGTCATAGCATGGTCAAAAACTGTTATCTTTTTTTTAAGAATTCAGAGTCTAGACACTTACAGACACCTCATTCCCTGAGCCTAAGAAGTCCCTGACCCTTTACTTTACTAATTATAGTCCTGGTAGTTATTTCAGCTGCTAAACAGGCCATAGAATCTTGCCTTGATTCTTTGAACAGCTTCTGCAGGTCAGTTCTGTATCAAGTAGGCAGTAATTAGTTCATTTATTTATTCACAAACATTTGTTGAAGCTTACTAATATTAGGTGAGGCCCTTGGCTAATGCTGGAGACACAAAGAATAGAACACATGGGTCTTGCTCTCAGGAAGCTGACAATCCCCTTCTGTTCTCACACTAAGAGCAGATATGCTCCTCTAATTATCCATATTTTTTAATCCACTTTCTTTGACCTGTTTGTTTGTTCATCATTCTTCTTTGGAACAACACCCATTCCATGATTATTTTCTGGCATTAGCTCGCGCTGTTAGGCCCCATCCTCATTCATCCTTAATGAATAGTCCAACATGCTAGAGACTCTCCTCCTAGCTACGTCCATCTTTATGCTTGCATGGTCAAGCAATACCAAGATTCACTGGCCTTTCATTAATAGTAAATTGTTGTTTTACTTATTGATTCTGCACATATTGCTTACAATGTACTATGTACAGGTATTGTGAGGCACTAGGAAGCTTCAGGAAAAAAAGGCCAAAACAATAAGTCTCCATTCAAAAATCCCAAGATCTAAATTGACGGTCCACATTTTATTCCTGGATATTTAGAGAATTCCAGAAGAACTTGAGGCTGCATAATAAAATTCTAATTTTAGATGTTCTCACCCTCCTTTACATTAATTTGCTGGCACTGTGACCCCAGCAAAGTTATTTAATCTTTGGAAACTTTAATTTCCTTAACTATAATGATTCCCACCTTGAAAACTCAAGTGGTATGCCTAGAGTCATTCAGCTAGTACCTTATAGGGGAAGATTTAAACCAGTTCATCTAAATCCAAATTCCCAATTCAGAATTAATATAAACCTTCCTTAAAAAAAAATATATATATATACATATATGTATATTATATACCTTCCTTAAAATATATACCTTCCTTAAAATATATATATATTATAAATATATATATATATAATATATGTATTCCTTAATTAGGATCCTATTACTTGACAGTTTATATTCTTTCAGTCAAAGCTATAGACACCAGCAGGCATGATTACTCATGTATAGGCATTCTTGTCCTGAGGACCCTACTGAGTAAACTAGTTAGCCTATAGGTTTAATCAGGTACTTAGAAGAGGTGGAGTTGCATTGAATATGGAGCCAGGGGTTAGAGGCTGGTAACACTAGTTCCTTGTATCCCTAAGGAGAACCCATTGTTATGCAGGGATCTAGTGTGTCCAGCTGTTACTCCTAAGTTAATATTCTATGCTAGGCTGTCTAAGGTGTAGGAAGCACATGCTTTTGTGTCGTGAATCTTTGGGTCCAACACTTAAGATCTGTTTCCAGATGCTTCCAGTAGGAACTCCTGTCACTGGACTAACTTGATTGAACTTGCTGTTCTCTCTTTGTGTCACTTAAGTCATGCCAAGAGCTGAGTCTGAAATTTTCAGAAAGTCATGGAAGCTTCAAATAAGGAACATTGGAAAATAGGTATTCCCTCAGGACCCTATTTTGATGAAAACAGCTCAAATTTGCTTAGTTCAGCATCCAGCAACTTTTAAACTGTGGAATTTTTCCAAATGAGGAGAGCTTCCAAGCTTGTATTTATTTGCTGGAGAGAAAATTGTTTTGACTTTTTTACTTTGTATACATCTACTATAAAATTTGGAAATATGTCAGAAAGAGGTATGCAAGTGCAGAGGGTAATACTGCAGCTCTACTGAATTCCAGATCTATCTCTCGGGCCACTTCAATCTCCAGACCCTATAACCCTTTGGATGGATGATTGACTGGTAAATACCACATGATGTGCCAATGCCAGGGCTATGTTACTACTGGAAGTGCCAGGGCAGTACTGGAGGGGATATCAGTTCCTGGGCTAGTGCTGGAGCCAGATCCAGAGTGCTAGAATAAGTTAAGTTGAGATGTTACACAGAGCAACTAGGAGCAGTCCAAGGGCTGGGCACAGATCACAGTTGTGGAGAAGAGTCAAGGTCCATACTAAGCAGCAAGGAGTAAGGAAAACTACTTAAGGGTATGGAACAGATCTAACTGCAATGCGAGAGAAAAACACAGAAAGAAAAAAGTGCCAGCTTGTCATTTATGGCACACAAAAACAGGAAAAAGAGAATGTTCTATCCATGTGTCTAATTTTTTTAAGATTTATTTATTTATTCATGAGAGACAGAGAGAGAGAGAGAGAGAGAGAGAGACAGAGAGAGAGAGACAGAGAGACAGGGGAAGAAGCAGGCTCCATGCAGGGAACCTGATGTGGAATTTGATCCCGGATCCTGGGATTATGCCCTGAGCTGAAGGCAGACGCTCAACTGCTGAGCCACCCAGACATCCCCATGTGTCTGATATTTTGGTGTGCATTATTCACACCAGTAGTAACACAGACCAAAAGGTATATATATTTTAGAGATTTCATTTATTTACTCATGAGAGACACACAGAGAGAGGCAGAGACACAGGCGGAGGGAGAAGTAGGCTCCCTGTGGGGAGTCTGATGTGGGACTCCAACCCAGGACCCTTGGGATCATGACCTGAGCCAAAGCCAGACACTAAACCACTGAGGCAGCCAGGTGTCCCCAAAAAGTATATTAACACAATCACATAGGCTATTTTTCTCCTCTTGGGAAAAAAAGCTAACAAGGACAGGAGCTGTCCTTCCATTATACAGTTTCGCTTATAAGTAACTGAGTTTTGCTGATGTTGGCAAAGCATAGACCCAAATGATTCATATGTTTGTACATAGGTATATTTGACATATTATTAAATTGCTCTTGTCCTTTAACTGATAGAAATTTGTTTTAAAAGATGAGTTTTGGAGCTGATGTGATCAGTGATCAAAATACATGGGGCCCTCTGCTCTGAGGATTGAAATTTAGCAGTTTTTGATTCCTATAAAATTCTTTATCATCAGAGAGGTTTCCTATCAACCTAATTTCTTTTTTTTTTTAACCTAATTTCTAATTTTGTTACTACCCATTATTTGAGGGGAAAATATATGAGAATTTTATTTTATTATTTTATTTTATTTTATTTTATTAAAGATTGTATTTATTTATTCATGAGAGACACACACAGAGAGAGAGGCAGAGACACAGGCAGAGAGAGAAGCAGGCTCCATGCAGGGAGCCTGATGTGGGACTCGATCCTGGGTCTCCAGGATCATGCCCTGGGCTGAAGTCAGCGCTAAATCACTGAGCCCACCGGGGCTGCCCAATATATGAGAATTTTAATGCTTTGAACAATTTGTAAATTGCAGATGCAAATACTCCCTGCCTGACTGAGCCCCATTCTTCTGGTAAAGTGATGAAGAGCTCTTTAAGTGATACATGTCTGATCTGAGCAGAAGACATGCCTTTGATTGCATTTACCCCATAAACATCACTGAGCAGAAACTCTGGCCAAGCACTGTGTCGTGCCTCAGATTCAAAGATGGCTCAGTACTCTGTAGGTGCTTCGATGCACGCTACAGTCTCTTTCAGCTTGACAGCCTGCAGTGTTAGAAAGCAGAGCAGTGGGTAGAGAGAGTTTGTTTATTCCTACCAGCCACTCTTGTGGAAGAGACTGCTCTAGGAATGTGAAGAATGTCAAAATCCACACTATAGACTTATGGTTCAAAAAGTCAAAGATGTAGGTGATCATCTGCCAAATACTTGCAGGTTAGGATTACTGAAAACGATTAGAAAGGAGGGCGAAGGCATCATTGCACATGGAGCTCAAGAAATCATCTATATTTAATATTTATTTTGGAGAGCTATCCCATGCACAGAGAACAAAACCAAAGAAAGCAATGTCCTCTGACAGAATTGGACCATGGGTAAGCTCTGTGGCTCAGGTGGCAAATTCATGTCATCAGGCAGGGGTCTGCTGCACTGAAAGAGGCCACAAAATGAAAGCTGAACTAATAGCAACTGGCCATACAAATAGGCAAAGGGTCTCCAGGGCTATTTAAAAGAGAAAGAGAGAGAGAGAGAGAGAGATGGCAAAAGAGACATGAAAAGAATAAAGGGAAGTAAACAGATTTCAGGAGTGGGAAAGTACCTACTAGAGTGGCAACAACAACAAAAATAATCACATTAGCTAGAGATGGCCAAGAGCTGATTCAAGACAAGACCTCCTTCTAACAGGACAGGATATTGGTGATTCTGTTACACAAAGTCCACCAACAGGAAAAGAGGGAAAAAGAGGAAGAAAAGAAAATTCAGAAAAATAAGAGAAAAGAGCAAAAAAAAATAATGAGATAACCACGGGTTAACCCATATATCAGAAACTGTAAGAAACCTAGAGAGGGAGGGGAAGAAATCTAGAGCCTGGGGAAGAGACACAAAATGAGGATAATTTAGAGAATAAGCGGCAGTAAGGGAAAAGTCTTGAAGAGTTAAGAAAAATCACACACATAGATTAAAATACAAACATAAAATACAAATAGCTAATAATTCAGACAACTACAGCGGTTGTAAAAGATCAGGACTGGGTGTAAGTTCTAAAAGATAAGACTATCCAAAGACAGAATAGATTGGGGCTCTCCAGTGATAAAAAGCAGGAAAAAAAAAACCCTATGAATATCAGCTTGTCACAAATGTAAAAGTGTAGAACTTTGGAGGCTGTGAGTTTTGACTGGCGATTCATTACATGATTATAGATAATGAATCATGTGAAGAAAAGATGGGATTTCTGAACATTAGCAGGTCTCTTCCCAACTCTCCTCTCCAACCCCCAACCCCTACCCCATGAAAAGGAGAATGAGAAACTTTAAGGATATTCCTTTGTCTCATACTAAGAGGGCTTTATTGAGCTTTTGCTGTAGTTAGTAGCTCTAGAGCTAAATTAAAAATGACCAAGAAATAAATATTTAGATTCACTGCATAGGAGCAAGTCAAGCTGATAAGGATTAGGTGGTGCTGCTGGGAGGGAAGTTGGAGAGAATGTCACTAACAATAATATAGGCAAAGGCAAGAATTCAAAATTAAGTTTTCACAGTCTAAAAAATTTTATAGAGCTTTATGGAGGATGAACAAGTCTCCCCTTCCTCAGGGGGGGAATATTAAATGTGATGAGATGATCAGAGGAAAAGAAATTCAGCTCATTTTTCAAGATATAAGACAATGAGAACACAGATTTTTTTAATGATACAAAAGAAAGTTCCCAAAGGGGAAAATAAATTTTATGGCTTTACAGAGCAAAATAGATATGCCTGTGTACAAATAAGATTAACGGAAGGCAATGGTAGCAGAAAAAAAAAAAGGTAAGAGGGCAATCTAAAAAGAAATAAAAAACAAATGAGAGAAGTGGATATACAAAGCTGAGTGAAAAAAAGATCAAAATAGAAATAAAAATCTGACCTGTAAACAACTGGGCACCGAAGAAGACACGGGAGGATGATGATGTTTATAAACAATGGTTCAGTTCCTCAGTGGTCAAAAGGAAGACTGGAAACAATGGATTACTACAGAAATAGTTCAAAGGTAAGAAAAGGTACAGATTTATAATAAATAGAAAAAAACATAATACTAGTAAAACTATATGCCAAATAAGAAGAAAAAACAGGGACAACAGATCTTAAAATTGGTTAAGAACATAGCAACATCATTTGTAGCACTCCTGCTAACTTTATTTAACTCCAGTACATTTTAGATCAAGTTTTTTTTTTTTTTAAGATTTTATTTATTCATTCATGAGAGACACAGAGAGAGGCAGGGACACAGGCAGAGGGAGAAGCAGGCTCCATGCAGGGAGCCCAATGAGGGACTCGATCCTGGGACTCCAGGATCACACCCGGGGCCTAAAGAAGGTGCTCAACCACCGAGCCACCAGGTGTCCCTAGACCAAGTTTTTAAAAAATAAAAATAGTACATGAATAATGTAATTAGGTAAATTAAGATAAACACTGCAGTTAACTTCCTCTGATTAAGGAATATAGAAGTATTTGACACAGTTGATCACTGTCCCTCCTTGCAATGTCTTTTTTACTTGGCTTCTAGAACCCAACGCAGACTGCTCTTCTCTTACCTCTCTGGCCAACTTCTCAGTTCCCTTTGCTAGTTCTTCCTCAGGCACCACCTTTAGTGTCAGAGTGCTCAGATTTACTCCTGGGTCTTCTCATCTACTGTTACTCCTCTTGGGATCTCTTTTGGTCTCCTTAAATACCACGTCTAGGGATGGCTTCCAATTTCGTAGCTCCTGTCCAGATCTCATTCCTAAGCTCCAGACGATCTCCAACTACCTACTTGACATCTGCATTTCAATTTCTGTAAGTTATCTCCAGCTTAACCCGAGCACATTGAACTGGTCATTCTCACCCACCTCAAACCTGACTCTCCTACAGTTTTCTTGATCTCAGTGGCAACTCCATGCCTCCACTTGCTGGGGCAAAAACTCTGGTGTCATCCTTGTGTCACCTTTTCCTGGCAACTATATCAGAACAAATCCTGTCATTTCCAGTTTCAAAATATATCAAGATCCAACCTTCACTGCTACCACCTCAGGCTAAACCATCCTCACTCTTTCATCTGGGTGTTGGAAACAGCCCCCTAACTGGTCTTCTGCTGCTGCTCTTTTTTCAGTTCATTCTTAACACAGCACTGTGGTGATCCTGTTAAAATGTAAGTCATGTCATATTGCTTCCCTGCTCAAAAGCCACCCACGGCTTTTCATCTCATGCAGAGAAGAAACAGAGTCCTCATAATGACCCACAACATGCTATTTCCCCACCTCCCACTACGTATGAATTTTCTGACTTTTTTTTAAGATTTTATTTACTTACTCATGAGAGACACACAGAGAGAGAGAGAGGGAGAGACATAGGGAGAAGCAGGCTCCCTACACGGAACCTGATGTGGGACTCGATCCCAGGACCCCAGGATCATGACCTGAGCCAAAGGCAGACTCTCAACCACTGGACCACCCAGGTGTCCCTTCTCTGACTTTATCTTAAACTCTTATGCCCCTCACTCCCATAGGTGTCCCTCCAGCAGTAGAAACGCCCTCACTTTAAGAAAGCTGGACTTGGTTCTTCCTCTACAGGGAGTAGTCCACCCAGATCTCCCCCTTCTGGTTAGCTGCTTCCTTTTCTTCTGCTCTTTACTCAAATATCTCCTTCTTTGCTGGCCTCTATAATTTGAAATTTCACACTACTACTGCCACCCCAGACACATCTTATCTCCTTATTCTGCTTTATTTTTCCTCCTTTGCACCTAGCAGCTCTCATATCCCATACATACTACCTATTTAGCACATTCATTTTGTCTCCTTCAGTAAAATATAAGCTACAAAGATTTGTGCCTGTTTTGTTCACTACTATATCCCCTAGCACTTCTCATAGTGCCTGGCACACAGGACTGTTGAATGAATCAGTGATTGAATGGGTGACGTGTTGTGTTTTGTTTTGTTTTGTTTTTTACCATCTTTGCTCATTTGTTTAAATGAATAAGAAAATCCTTGAATTAGCAAGTCAAGTTTTGTGTGCAAGTGAGGCTATTAAAATGTATCTTAAATGTATTAAATGCTGATCTTGCTTATACTGTGAACCGTCTCAAAAACAATTTTTACATAATTTGCAAAGTACACATTTTATCTTGGCTCCTATACAAATCAACACATATTCTTAATTGGTGAGATAATTGGGAGCTTTTACTAAAGTGATAAGTTACCTCAATGCAAAATAACTAATGAGCTTCATTCTTTTGAGCAGAGTGTTATCTTGGGAGGTTTGCTGATAAAAAACACAGATACCTGACTGCTTTGTTAAACATTTGACAGGAAAGGCTCAGTGCTAAAGTGGGCGCTTACTCAGCACAAGATCCAAGCCCTTATCATACATGACAAAGCTATTGTAATATTCTTCTAAGTGGTCTCCTGGTCACCATCTCTTCCTATGTACACAGGGTACCTGTTTCCAGATCAATATTACTAATGCAGACCTCTGCTTATATCATTACTCTGCTCAAAAATCTTCACGGTTCCCCTTTTCCTATTAAAAAAAAAAATCAAAAAAAAAAAAAAAATCAAAAAAAAAAAAAATCCCATCTCATAAAATGGACGTGTAAAGTCTCTCCAGTCTAGTTGCAATCTGCTTCTCTTATATTATTTTCTCGTATTTTTCTACCCTGCCCTCCAATCGAATTTTTGTGCTTCCTACCCCTTGTTATACTTTCCCCCTCCCTACCTTTCTTCATAACATTCCTGAAGCTGGAAGGTTTATTTAGAATTCACTTCTAGGCTAGAGCAGTAGTGTGATCAACACAGAGTGTGGTGATATTATTGGTCCCTGTGACCCAGGCTCTAAATTTCTATTAAAAGAATTTAAGATTGCTTTTCTCCTTTTTTACACCCACATTGTTATATGGGCTTACACTGAGCTGATATTCAACTAAATACTCCAGGACTTATTTATGTGACCTTCCATCAAGCTGAGTTTCACACATCTTTCATGTGGTTTGTGGAGTAAGTGCAACCCTGTGCATTTGGTGCCTTAAAATCACTACTTTTCTTTTTGAAGACTATATATCTCCTGATTATGCCATCTTTTCTCCACTTATACTGCTATTACCTTAGCTCTTGCCACCTTAAGCCCCTTATGAAACAGGCAGAGAGAGAAGCAAGAAAAGGAGGGAAGGAGCATTATTCTTCACATATGAAAGTGTGCTCACCCCTTTCCTCCTTCCAAACCATTTTCTATATAGCTAACAAGGGGAAAAACCTTTTTAAAATCGAATCTGGTCATGTTCTTCCCCAGATGAAACCCCCTCAGTGGCTCCCTATTACCTTCATCATAACCTCAGACCTTTTGAAATTCATTTCCCACCTTGTCTTTAGCTTTATTTCTCCCCACACATCATCTTGTACTCTGTGTCTGGCTTTTGCACACACATCTCCCTGGGTTAATAGGATCGGTCCTCAGCTTCTCTTCCTCGCTAACTATTCTTTCGTAACAGAGTCAACTCTGGCACCCCTCCTCTATGAAGCCTTCCCCGCCATGTCTGCAGTGAAATGTGCAGGAGGCCTTGGTCTTGTCCCAGTGGCACCCAAATTTACCTCTATTGTGACATTCATTATATTGGTTTAGAAATGCCTACTTGCTTTTCTTTCTCTCCATTGGAAGACTTAAGGTCCCTGAGAACAATGAGTGTGTCTTTCATCTCTAACTCTCATGTTAAGAAACATATTTGCATCAGTTTCTCCTGTAAGTAAAAGTATTCCCGATTTTGCATTTTCTTGTTCATCCAGAAAGAATCCAGGCAGGATAAAAAGGAACATGGTAGAAACTGATTAAAGCAAAAGGAAGATTTCAGCCATTTACTCAGTGGGCATTTAAACTTTGCTTATGGACGGTCATCATATTCCAAAGAATACATAGTGAGAATGACTATAACAAAAGTTATCAGTGAGTTTTTTTTAAGATTTTATTTATTTATTCATGAGAGACACACAGAGAGAGGCAGAGACCTAGGCAGAGGGAGAAGCAAGCTCCCTGTCAGGAGCCTGGCGCAGAACTTGATCTCAGAACCCCAGGATCATGACCTCAGCCCAGGATCAACCACTGAGCTACCCACGCATCCCTCAATGAGTTTATTTTAACTTATCCTTTCTGTAAAACTGAAAATAAAATAGACAGAAATAATCTGAGACCCAATTTCTTGGTGCCAATTGCATAGTGAAACAACCACTGGATTTTCTGGTCTGGGAAAATTGAAGGCCTTTAGATCCTGGTAGATCTGCCTTTCTGTGACAAATGAATGGCTCAGAGACAAATGAGCATTGTCCTTCAGTCACCACCATCTTGGAGGTTATTGAACATCAATAATGAGGAATTAGTTTTCCTGGAATGAAGAAGTTATGTAATCTCTGCAAGATTTCTTTTCTGAGATGATTTAAGTGTATATTTTTTCAGTGGTAGTCCTTCAAGGGTCCATCCAGCTAAAAATCTATAAAAATTCCCCAAATGTTCTTAAAATAGTGAAGGGCTTCTCTATATACAACTCCAGCTTTACTTTACTGATCACCAAATTGACCAAATGAAACTAACCTATTTACTACAAACCATTTTGTTCCCTAGGCTATGTCAGTGTGTGTGTGTTGGGGGGCAGGGGCAGGGGGAGTGGAGATAAATACATCAAACACATCAAACAGTAGACTGCTCATTAGAAAAACAATTGTCACTCTTCCTTTATAGTACCTAGGTAATTATCAGTTGATTAATCTGTATACTTTAATAATTTGGTTTCCTACTTCTCTAAAGAAGGATACAACTGTTTTAAAATCTAAGATAACTGAGACCTCATTACTTGTTGCAAAATAAAATTCATTTTAAGTGGTAGAGAGTCCCACTGGGGAGTGCTAACATGAATAATCACCATTACATGCAATCTACCAAAATGAACAGTTTCGTTGCATTTAGTAATAGGAGAATCTTCAAATGTGATTTACATGTATATCTCTAATGAAAATTAGTACATTCGTCATACTTTCTGATTTTTCTGTGTCTCTTCTATGGCAGCATAACTTCTTACTACTTGTATTGGCATTTGTAAATTATTGAGTCATGTTGATAGCAGGCAATGGATGAATGTGTTTTGCTGAGAGTCTAGATTTGTATCATCTAATTCCTCAAAAAAAACTTCTATGTTACATTCCACATTTCATTGCAATTCCTTCTCATTTAAAATGTGTCTTGAGTACCCTTTGACTTTCCCATGATGTAGTACTTTGTGTCTCCAACTAGAAAAGTTCTGTTACAGATAAGGGAAAAGTGATCTGGGGACAGCCTTGATGAAAAAAAAAACTTGAGTGACTGCTGGGGAATGACTACATGGGAAAGTTTCCATCTGGACCATCACATGCATGGCCCCTTGCCATTCCAAGGAGGCTCTCATCTCTGTTTCCAGAGTTTTCTGTATGGCCAGTTCCTTCTGGAAACTTTCCCATGTAGTCATTCCCCAACAAATGACACTGAATAATAGGTACTATATCTGCAACATTTGTTCTATGTCAAAAGCTATGGTATATATTTTACATGCATTATTTCCAACCCTTGTAATGGAGGGCATATTATTTTCCCCATTTCGCTGAAGACAAAACCAAAGACAATGCTAAGTGTTCTGGCACCAAAAAGCCAGCCAATGAAGGTGGCTGGACCAAAATCCAAACAGAGAGGTCTGATGTCAAAGTCAGGCTTTTCTTTGGACACAGGCCATAATTAAGAGTATGAAAAATACCTCAAGTTTGTATGTTATCTCGTATTGCCTTATCTTCCCAGACACTGACCAAGCACTTCCCTGCCTTGTCCAAATCAGAAGAAATCAGAACATATACTCGACAGTGCCTGGTTCACTTGGTTAGGAATCAGTATATCATTCAGTTGGTAATTTTCCTTTCTTTGACTTGGGCAAAGAAGCTCTCTCCACAGCCAGAGTCAATTGTTTTTCTCTAATGACTTAGAGGGAGGGTAGCCTGAGGCTATCCTGAGATCTGCAAGTCTATTTCTCATCATTTTCTGTGTTCCATGGATGATATCCAACATGCTTTGACTAGTCTTATGGGGACAGATGTGTTGATTCTTTCCACTGTGAAAAGAAAAACGTTGAAAGTAAGATTTGGATACTTTCTGGAATTATGAGTCCAATTTTTAAGCAATTATAAAAGGATAGGCATACTTATTAAAATTAATCGCTTAAGGGGCACCTGGGTGGCTTAGTCGGTTAAGCATCTGCCTTTCTCTCCTGTCATAACCTCAGGGTCCTGAGATCGAGCCCCATGTCAGGCTCCCTGCTCAGTGGGGAGCCTGCTTCTCCCTCTCCCTCTGCCGCTCCCCTTACTTGTGTTCTCTCTCTCTCTCTCTCTGTCAAATAAACACATAAAATCTTAAAAGAAAAAAAAACTCCTTCCTTGCACCAAAAACAGTATTTATTGAGCTGATTTCATTGCAATTGAATAGAGTGAACAGTTAGAAATGAAGCATTTTAAAGATGCTGAGAACCTCCATAGTTTAGAAAGTTGTAAAAATATATGTAATTAACAGTTTACAACAGGAAACAATTAACACCTCCCTTAACTAGGAATAAAGAGATTTGGAGTAAGACCAAGAGTCTCATACCTAGCCCAGATGTGAGAACCTAAGGGTGAGATCTCATTTGCTCAATGAAATAAGACTCTTAGAAAGAGTCCAGGTTATTAATTCCTGAGGAAATTATAGGCAATGCCTTTTAAAAAAAAAATTAGAGTTTCTTTTTGTTAAGGCAGAGAAGCAAACCTGAGCACTGCTTCCTGTCTTTGGTCTCACCTCTCTTCCTTACTTTTTGCCTTTGCTCCTCTTTGCCAGGTTTCTAGCCAACACCACTTTCAGAGGCATCAGTGGTTCCATCAGAGTAAAAGGTTCCACTATCATCAGCTCAGAAAACAACTTTTTCATCTGGAATCTGCAACATGACCCCATGGGAAAGCCAATGTGGACCCGTTTGGGCAGATGGCAAGGGGGCAAGATTGTCATGGACTATGGAATATGGCCAGAGCAGGCCCAGAGGCACAAAACCCACTTCCAATACCCAAGTAAACTACACTTGAGGGTGGTTACCCTGATTGAGCATCCATTTGTCTTTACACGGGAGGTAGATGATGAAGGCTTGTGCCCTGCTGGCCAACTCTGTCTAAACCCCATGACTAATGACTCCTCTGTGCTGGACAGCCTTTTTAACAGCCTTCATAGCAGTAATGATACAGTGCCCATCAAATTCAAGAAGTGCTGCTATGGATATTGCATTGATCTGCTGGAAAAGCTAGCGGAAGACATGAACTTTGACTTTGACCTCTATATTGTTGGGGATGGCAAGTATGGAGCCTGGAAAAATGGGCACTGGACTGGGCTGGTGGGTGATCTCCTGAGTGGGTCGGCCCACCTGGCAGTCACTTCCTTCAGCATCAATACTGCACGAAGCCAGGTAATAGATTTCACCAGTCCTTTCTTTTCCACCAGCTTGGGCATCTTAGTGAGGACCCGAGACACAGCAGCTCCCATTGGAGCCTTCATGTGGCCACTCCACTGGACAATGTGGCTGGGGATTTTCGTGGCTCTGCATATCACTGCCATCTTCCTGACTCTGTATGAATGGAAGAGCCCTTTTGGTATGACTCCTAAAGGGCGAAATAGAAGTAAAGTCTTCTCCTTCTCTTCAGCCTTGAATGTCTGTTATGCCCTCTTGTTTGGTAGAACAGCAGCCATCAAACCTCCAAAATGCTGGACTGGCAGGTTTCTAATGAACCTTTGGGCCATTTTCTGTATGTTTTGCCTTTCTACATACACCGCAAACTTGGCTGCTGTCATGGTAGGTGAGAAGATCTACGAAGAGCTTTCTGGAATACATGATCCTAAGGTAATGTTTCTTTTTACTCTAGCTTTCTTTTTTGTCCACTGTAACTGCATATATTGGGTCTTACGCTATAGTATGTCTATGTTCTTTCATCTAACACAGTATTCTCTCAGCCATATCTACAGACTAATAGCTAAATAAAATACTTTATTGTTTTATTGAATGAAACAAAAAGAGTGAGGGGCTTTAGAGGGTGTTTTTTCTAGAGAAGGTTTTTCTGGTAGGAACATCTATTAGTTGTGTTATTTGTGAATCTGACAGGATGGCCATCAAGGAATAGACATACAAAGTTATTTTCACCCAAAGCAGACTTCAAAAACTGATGGATTACTTCTCTTGGGAATTAATGGAAATAAATAATGGAATCCACATTTAAATTGTAAAGAATCTTTTTTTTTTTTTTGCTGTTAAAAAAAATAAAAAAGCAAAGAACTAACATTTTATCATAAACATCCAAAGTCAAATGCTAGAGAACTCAATCGGTATAGAACAAAGAGTACTGAACTGAGATGTCAGGCTTAGCTAAAAACAGGGTGTCTTTTTCACAGTAAGGAAAGCCATACAGCTGGTCACCTTGGCTGAGGGTTTGGTACCAACAGTCATATTATAATGTCCAAGGACATTCAAAAAAAGTATGTCTATTCTAGGCTGCCTTTGGTATCCTAGATTTTTTACCGCAAGGGTAGAAGGGAGGAGATGGGTAGAGTTCAGGTATACAGGCAAAGCTGTGGTGATACTCGAGTAAGGACAGCCATGTGTATGTTCTGTCTGAATTAAAACAGGACGCCTTCCAGAGACTAGGGGTATGGAGAACCTAGTCCAATCTGGTGAGAGTAGGGAGGAGGTGGTTGTTG
The DNA here is from genome assembly GCF_018345385.1 of Vulpes lagopus. Classification (NCBI taxonomy): domain Eukaryota; kingdom Metazoa; phylum Chordata; class Mammalia; order Carnivora; family Canidae; genus Vulpes; species Vulpes lagopus. The sequence goes on from NC_054830.1 coordinate 74,496,651, forward strand.
AAGCTCAAGGAAATTGGACTAAGGCCCAAGAGTACTACAGTCCTGATGGGGAACAGAATTCAGATCCAGAGCAGAAGTATGTTCCAATGCATACAACCTACGTAGGAGAGATCAGAGGAAGTTGCAATTCAGTGGACATACTCCACTGTGTACACAGACAAGTGTGCCTTTAAAGGGACACGCTGTGTTTAAGCAACTTGAGCTCAGCTCAGCTGAGCATTTCAAATTGGGAAACACTCATTATGTCTTTCCAAATATCCCCTTTCATACCAAGTCTCAAGGTATTAAAACTTTACTATAAATTTCTATTAAACATTTAAAAATAATTTCAGGGCAACCCGCATGGCTCAGAGGTTTAGTGCCGCCTTCAGCCCAGGATGTGATCCTGGAGACCCAGGATCGAGTCCCACGTCGGGCTCCCTGCATGGAGCCTGATTCTCCCTCTGCCTGTGTCTCTGCCTCTTTCTCTCTGTGTGTCTCTCATAAATAAATAAATGAAATCTTTTTTTAAAGAATAAAATTAAATAAAATTAATTTCATAGAGCATCAACACACAGGATATTTGCAACTATCTTTATCGAATGATGAAGTGGCCCAGAGGGCTGGTGGTGCCTTTAGAAACTCTCATAAACAGTTTGGATTAAGATATAAGGTCTGTTCTGCAAGAAAAGGAACGTGAGAAACTTGACCCATACACTGCAAACCTCCTGGTAAGTGACATGAACCTCAGGAAACAGTTCAGCAAACAATGGCTTACTGATTAGGCAAGGAATTACGTAGCCTTTTAATGCACATTCAGGGCTTCAGGTTATGAGCTGGAATCCAATGAACACCAAGTCTGTAGCATAAATAAATGTATCACCCTAAAGAGAGATTTTCATCATGCTTTTGCATTCATGCTTTGCAGTGGTATTAGCAGCTGCTGTTTATTCTTTGCTAAGTTGGGCTGTAGATCTCCCAAAGGTTCACTGCCTTGTTAGCGGCTTACCCAGATATGTTACATGAATCTTGCAATGTGATGCTTAAATTAGGAATTCAAAGTGAAAACCATTCAATCCAATCTAGTACAAAAAAACAATCTAATATGTGCCTGTTGTGAAGATTCCAGACCATTATCTAATATAAAAAGGTGAACACAATCTCGACTAGAGCTTCATTAATCAAAACCAAAGATTGTCAAAATTAACTCATGGATGCTATATGTGAGAAACCAGTGGCAATGATTATTTTAGGGGATTAAATAGAAAATCATAAAGATAGATGGCACACAGCAGAAAATAGTTTCTTTAAACAAAACAAGACAGCCATTCAATCTCTGATTCCACCAGAATAAAAGGTGAAGTTTTTATCAACCTCACCCCACCCACAAGAGAAAGTGAGCAGAACTAGACAAAGTCAACTTTGTGTTATAGCTAGTACGTTCTTAATGAAGTGGGACAAGTATCTAAAATACATTAAATTTGGAGTGCCTGGGTGGTTCAGTCAGTTAAGATTCTGGCTTCAGCTCAGGTCATGATCTCAGGATCCTAGAATCGAGCCCTGCACTGGCAGGGAGTCTACTTCTCCCTCTTCATCTCCTGCTCCCCCTGCTTGTGCTCTCTCTCGAATAAATAATATCTTTTTAAAAAAAATAAAAGACTTTCAATTTGAGATAATAAATGAATTTCCACTACAGTTCTCCCCCAAATGTATATTTCTTCCCCAGTATTGTTCAATGGTAAAGTCTCTCACATATTGGTTTTTGTCATATAAAGATACCCAGATCATTTGACTAAGCAATACTTGACATCTGGGCTTTGGACAAATAATGTTGGTGACAGAATTGTTACATTTTCATCCAGAGATGTGGCATTATGCAAATGATGGAGTGTCGTCACCCTCTCCCAGAGAGAGATGATTAAGATAATGTTCATACCCTTTCAGTCACTCAACTTTCATCCTTAAGTGTATTGCAGTTACTCACATGCATACTTTTCTGTCCTACTCGTGCTAAATTCTTTAGAGGACGGTATCTTTTTTCTTACACTGAATGATGGAGAGAAATTGAGAGGTAAATAAGTCCAGGAGAGGAGAAAACAACTCTGAAAGTTGTAAACATGCTGGAGTTCAGAAACATGAAATACTGTCAAAGTTAAAGGAAAGGGCCGTCACCTTCCACTTAATACATTAAGGGAAAGCTTAATTAACAAGATAAAAATGTGTGCCTATTCTTGAAGAACACTTGGAAATGACACATGTGTCAGGGGAAGAGGAGTGGTCATTCCAAGCCAAGGAACAGAATGAACTACTCTGAGGGGAAAAGTGTACGGTGTAGTCGGGATATCTCGGGGAGTTCAATTTAGCCATAGCATATGTTACATGAAGGGAAGGAGGGGAGATCCACGTCTGCAAATTAGGTTCAGTTGTGATATCAGATCTTTGACATCAAGCTAAGACTAGTGAACTCCATCTGACAGTAGAGATCCACTGACATTCTTGAACAATGGAAGAGCAGAGTGGAACAGTATCCATTTAGGATGGCTGCTGTGGGAGCAGCATGTAAACAAGATTAGAAGAGAAAGATGCAGAGAAGTGATAGCTATAGTCACCAATAGAAAGAAGACAGATGCAAGATATAGGGTGGTGATCAAGTCTGTATAGGATTTAGTGATTAACTGAACGTGAGAGGCAACCAGAAGTCCTCTTCAGAGTCACAGGCCTGAGTATCTGAGATGCTGGGACCATTCAAGGAAGGAGAGAGGGCAGTTTATGGAATAGAATATGGAGTGGTCAGTTCAGTTTCACACGTAGCATTTTAAAATCTTGTTTTGGACATCCAGGTGAGATCTAGCAGGCATTTGGAAGCCAGAGTTCAGGAGTGAGACTGAAGCTGGTGGGACTCCTGACCAGAGAGGTGATCCTGTGTATTAAAGTCCTCGGAAGAGTATGAGACCCCAAGGGAGAAGGTGGTACAGAAAAAAAATTGCTGTCTGAAAGAGAGCAGCAGGCACAAAGAGCCCCATGGTGTTGGAGGACAGGATTTGTGGAGAGACCAGGTGGAGAGCAAGGAGATAAAGGTGCCCTATAACAAAGTCACACTGACCCTTGAGTGCCCCTCTCTCTATAGCTTGGATTTTTACTTTTTTGAGGTGAAGATTGGTATTATTCTGTCTGCCGCGTTCTAGCTTCTTTCCAGCAGTTATCAGAGAGGACAAAAGCCGATCAATGCCCAGTCCAAACTGAGAATTGTTAGTGAGCACGCACACGCGTGTATGTGTGTGTGTGTGTGTTTTATGTCTGATGAAACTCGGTTTTATATGGTTTGCTTTTTCCTAGTCTATTTTCCAAACTCCGCTCAAATTCTTTTGATGGCATTTTAATTCAGAATAGGGAAAACATGTCACTTATGAGGAAATCACAGATGTCTGTAGTTTTCTTGGGACATTTGTTTGTCTGCTGTAAGGTGAAAATCCCCTAAATCTGAATGAAAGGTGACATATAGCCTATTGGTCACACTCTGAAGATTCCTGCACCCCCGACTCCCTGTGTGTCTTATTTCTTTTCATTTCCTTTTGTGCTCCTCACATGCTAGGTATTAGGACACCCCCCATTATGCCACGCTGCCAATTCTCATCCCAGTTACAGTCCTCACAGCTCAGTTAACTCACCTCAGGCAAATTTCCTTGTGCCTCTACATTAATGCTCTTGAACACCTGCCTTCTCTAACTTTTCTTTAGCTACCTCCGGATAAGCTCCCCATGCCTACCCATTACGACTGTGCCTGAAAACTTTGAGCATTACACCTCTCAGACTTTTCTAGAAGCAGCTTATGAAGAAATGTGCTCCTGGGAATAGATGTCTTCAGCTCTTAGACGCCATCTAAGCCCCTGGATCTGAAAAAGGGACTCCTCAGATTTCCATCTCCTCTTTCCTTAAAACTACTTTTCTGTTACATATAATATCTTCAATTATAATAATAGTGGGGTTTTTCGGAAATGGTTTCTATTTCTAGCCCAAAATTTGGGCTACAGCTTTTTTTTTTTTTTAATATCAGTCTTGGAATCCAAACACCACTTCTAAAATATTCCTGTGGGAAAATGTGCTTGGATGAAAACCTATCAACTTAAAAAGTGAGATTTGTGATCTGTATTTATACACAACCCATCAGTAAATTGAGCCACATAAGTATTTGTAACCATGATATTAAATAACTTAGAGTGAATGTAATAGCACCATATTTCATCTTGATCATAATTGTTTAGCATGCTGGCTATATATTTATCACAATTAATAAAATTTAAGAGCGTGAGTATTTTATTACCATTTCAGAATTGAAATTCACTGGCTTCAACTAACTACTTTGAATCAAATAAAATTAAAAGCAAAATGCTGTGCGGGGCAGACCAGTGTATGATTCACTACATGTTTCAGGAGCCAAGGCAGGTTGGAATACTTCTTTCTTTTACTGACGAGGGTCAGAGGGAAGAAATCATCTTGTTGCTGGCTGCTCCTATAGCTAACCCCAAGGAAGAGGGACTGGACTGCTGTGCAAATGAAATTCAAGAGGATGATGCTACCCTCACTTAACTATTTTCGCCAGAATAATTTATTTTACACTAAAAGTAATATATGCAGCTTTTCCCAACCTCCCACTGACTCTACTGGGAAGCAAGCTCCATGCTTCAAAGCGGGTGGGCTCTTGAAGCATGAGACCATGAAAGCAAGAATTTATGAGTGATATATTTAATAGAGCTTAGATGGGTATTTTCCTGACATAAAACTAGCACTATTCATTATAGGCAATGCAAAAAATAGGGTAAAGTAGACAGATGGAAGCAAGCACCCATTGCCTCATCCAAAGCCATTTCCTCTTAGCACTTTGGGATGACTGACAGGTGGATAGAAACTGCAGTATTATTTTTATCCAGCAAAGTCTTCATCTGAGTCTGTAATCTAATGTGTAGACATAGGCATTCTTAGAACCTTCTAGCCATTGACATTCGATCTGCAGAGATATAAGACAAGATGAGAAAAATTCTTCATAAAGCACAAATACACTAAGAAATAAAGCCCCACCTCCCCTCATAGAGTTGAAATGGCCCAGGTGAAAGGACACAAGAGCATTTGAAATTAGCTATCTGCTGATTACAATGGACCTTCTAGTGTTCTTCCAGCTTCTCACATAAAATGCCCCCTTTATCTCTGTGTGTCTAATAATAAAAAAAAGTCAGCTTCATATAGAGAACACAAGGCTGGTGTCATTTTTGTACAGGCAAAGGATGGTGCTGCTTTAGAAAAACAATCCTGGTGAACATTCAAGTAAATATTAAAAATTAAATAGGCTTGCTGTGAAGGCAAGAGCAAACTTTAACCAGAAGCATTAAAGTAAAGGACACTCTCGTAGCCCTGTTAGGGTATGATAAGCATTTCCCAAAATAATAAAAGCCAGCTTTATTGATCTTCATATAACGTGTGAATTCATGCAATAAAGGCTGGCCTTGAACAAAGGAGGGGGTACCAGAACTCCACGGCAGACAAGACCAAACATGATGTTGGAAGTGAGAAGGAAGAAAACTGAGCTACACCAAACCATTCACTCGTTCCTTCTTTAATTCATCCAGTAACAGCAGCTTCTGTTCCAGGCACCGTGCTAGGTGGCCAGGAATTTAGCAGTGAAAAAACAGACACTGCCCTTGTAACATGCGGTTTAGTGGGAAAGAAAGACACTAATGAAAGGAGCACATGACTCAGTTAATGATTTAAATCATGGTATGTTACTGTAGAAGAAAATTCAAGAGAATCTGAGGGATTCTCTATATATATATAAGATCTTACTTACTCACAGGAGACTTGATCCAATGGAGAATCAGAGAAGGTCTCCAGTCTGGCTGAGATCTGAAGAATGGAAACGAGCTGACAGGCGTGTTAGGGGGTGTTAGGAGAAGAGCACCTCAGAGTGACATGGCAGCCTGTGCAGAAGCCCCAAGACTAGAGGAAGAGGACTGCAGTCATGACCACTCCATCATGAGCTATGAGAGATTGGAAAGCCAGAGAAAGGGGGAGGAGAGTAGGACAAGTAATAAGGTAAAGGACATTCTAGAGAGAACATTTCTCAAAAGAAGAAAAATCTAAGAAATTTTATTGTCTGAGAAAAGCTACACTTCCCATGGGCTCTGTGTACTTCCAAATAGAAGACATGATGGGAGATACATCCCTTTCACTTGGGCAGCAAAAACTCTTAATAGATCAGGGAAGTGCTCTCCATGAGAATTGCAATAAAACACTTTCTAATGTACAGAACAAAAATGGTTTGGATAAAAAAATTCGAATGTGCTAATGGTTCTGTGCATCTTGCACATACTAAAAGCTATTGAATTATACACTCTAAATGGGTGAATTGTATGGTATGTGAATTATAGCTCAAAAAGACTGTTTTAATCAATTATAAACAAATAAGCAAACCACCATATTACTGAATTGGAAGACTGGATTTTTAAAGATGGTAAGTTTCCTCTTGGTTAGTTAATAGATATAAAGCAATTCCAATGAAAATACCAATGGACTTTTTTGTTGACTTGTATGATTGTTGCTGTGTCTCCTAAGGAAAAAAAATATATATATATCTATATATATATAGATATATATATTAAATTTAATCTAAGAAGATTCAAGGGGTTTATTCTTCTAGATATTGAGATACTTAATATTAGTAATAATAACAGAAAATCTAGTATTCATTGACTGCTCCCATACGCCAGGCACTGTTGTAAATGACATTAACGTATTATCCACTCCCACTGAGTAGTCATGGAAATTAAAATAATCTAAGTAAAGCAACTTGCATTGTGTCTGACAACTAGGGGGCAGGAAGTAAGAATAGTTAAAACTCTTGTCAGATTTTAACACTAATATTAATTACATGTATCTCAAACAATTATTTCTCTCTTGTCACTGTGAACTCGGTAAATGGCAAGATTCTCTTTCTGAGCTAACTCCTAGAGAGCTTGGAGGCAAATTTCTTGCCTACTAACAGCAGATTTATTTTCGTTGCAGTTTGCATTTTAAGAAACATCATTCCTGGGTTCATTTTGGGTTTTTTTTTCTGCTTCAATGTATTTTAATTTATGCTGTCTTGTATTTTGCATGACCTTTAAGCTGCTGCCTTAAATCTTTTCAGGAAGAGAGCAAGGTATACATTAAGTAATGTCAAAATCAGGTAATAAATGAAGAATATTCACAGCAATTCAAAAAAAGAAATAAAATTGACCAAATTAAAAAAAAAAGTTAAATCTTATAATCAAAGAAATGCTAATTGAAACAGTAATGAGATGGTATTTTACCTGTCATATTAGGAATCTTTTACTGATAGTTCTCAATCTTGGTCGAAGTACGTTAAGACTGACACCAGCATTACTGCTATTGGGAGGGTAGGTTGGTAAAATAGTTCATAAATCAATTTGGCCATTTCTGTTAAGAGCGAGCCTTGAAGGGGGTTAGGCCCTTTCACCCTTGACTTCTACTTCTAGGAATCTATGCAAATGAAGTAACTTAATATATGAACAATAATTTATTCCAAAGACTCATTGCTTACTCAGAATAACAAAAAATTAGAAACCATGTAAATATCCAACAGTAACACAATTAATGCATTATAATATTCCTACGTACTCTAAAAATGTAGCCAATAGAGATGATTTTGAAAAGCTTTTAGAACGTCAAAAAATTGTATACCTGAAACTAGTATTATAATAATATGTCAAACCATACTGCAACTAAAAAAAAGTTATAATAAAGAATGTTTTATTTAAATATCAAAACTAAAAATATAAGAGGAAGTGAAAAGCTGGGATAAAAACCATATGCTGTATTTTCAGCTTTGTAATATATATACGTACAACGATAAGGAGAAAGACCTAGAAGGAAATATAGCACAAGTGTTAACAGCACTGGTATCTGAGCAGTGTTATTACAGGTGATATTTATTTCATTTCCACTCCATATTTTCTACAGTGTTCATGGAATATTGATGTGATGAGGAATTTCATAATAAACCAAGTAAGAATCAGAATAATTTAGATAAGAGACAGTAGTCACAACAGCAGTGTAGGCTCCCCATGCAGTGCAGCTGTCAGCAAACTTTCGAGTCCAGGCAGGTTGAGTTCCTCAATGAGTAGCCCTCCCATAGTAAAACGTTTACATTTTAAGATGTTGAGCTTTCTACAGAAAGTTTCAGAAACAAATTTTCATTCCCACTCAGTTTATTCATAGGAGTTAGAACAATCTGAAATTGTCATATCATCTATTTGTTTACTTGTTAATTGTCCCACTGTGTCCTGCTCACCACTAGAATCTCACAGTGTTGGGTAAACAGTAAATATTCAGTAAATGTTGTTTGATTAATAAATGAATGAAAAATAGCGGCATCATTGGAATAGGGCTATAGTCTCCTATAGGGATTACTTTGAAATCCGTGCTTTTGATTCAAAAGCATCACTTAAAATGACCATTTAAAACCATTCTACTACTAGCTGCTAAGGAACATATAGAAGGAAAGCCGCAGTAAGCGGCAATGTACTCTATGATACAAGGAACAAAATTCTGGTTTTGGACAGATCTAAGTTTGATGTATTTAATTATATTTAAATTATATTTACTTAAATTATATTTAAATTATAAACTCCATGGGACTGGAGACCAGATCTATATAAAATAAAAGACCTGTATCCCTAGAGCCTAAGCATATAGCAACCACTCATGTAGGTAAGTGTTCTGTAAATTATGGATTTGCCATGAGGCGAAGCAGAGGTGATCAACATGTGTCCAGTAGAATAGAGGTAGAAGATAGGAATCCTTTCATTTGCAATTGGAGAATATACCCAGATGAGTTCCAAATTATATCCAAAGAGTGACCTGGACTCTTTGAGCCATGAGTTTGGTACAATCAGATCATCAAAGCAAAGAAAACCTAAGACCATGATGCCCATAGTGGAGCCAAGGATCAGAGGTGTAGGTTTCCTTGAATGAGAGCATGAGACTGATAATGCTGCCCCAACCTGGGTGGTTCTGGGTTCCCTGGCAGCAGACTGTGGAGTTGGGTTAGAAACATTTAGTGCTGCAGTAAAGATCAGACACACAGCACCTGACACCTATTGGGAGTTGGACAACTGGATATTTCCCTTCCCTTCCTGACTGTTGTTCAATTGAAAAAAACTTTGGAAAACCAAAAAGATTGTGCTATTTCACATTGGTAAATGGAAAAAATGAACAAATGAGCATGTGATCGGTTTACTTCCTCATCTACTTCCAAAATATTTTTGAGATGGAGTCTTTATAGAATTTTTTAAAATAACTGCAGTTTTATGACTTTCAAGTAGATACAGTAATTCACACTAACAGCGGCAAAGTGTTAGCAATTAGACACCCTGCTGGATTTGCATTAATGAATGTCTAAGATCACTTCCTTCATTTGAATACAGAGACTGTGCCAAATTTTTGCAAACCTTTCTCTTAAATTAGAAGAAAATTGACTTATAACTTTGTTTACATTTTTGACCTGCTTAGCAAGCACTATCTTTAAGCATGCTTTCTGTACCAATAAATGTATCATAGGATATCTATAAATATCCACATCTTATATAATTATAAACTATGATCAGTACACATGTCTCTCAACTGTGTGTTTGTACACGAATATTTATAATTTAAAAGTTAATAAATGTTCAAGGGACACACGCATTTATAATTAGGGAGAGCTAAATTACTCCAAGCCATTCTTGGACATAATGTGAAAATCTCACGGCTACGCCCTCCAACTGCAAGTGAGAGAGGCTCCCACCTTCTGCCTCTGTCCTCCTGGACACATCTTGGCCACCTCTGCTTGATCTCACAAGCATTCACACCACTCTCATATTAGATGCTAGGGAAGGGATAGAAGGAAATCCCCAGTAGGAGACAACGTAGGGTGATACAAAGGACAAAGTCCCAGTGTTGGATAGGTAAATGTTTGGTGCAACTTAGGTTTGAAGGTTAGCTCTGTGAAGAATCTCATTTTCATGTTCAATAAATATCTCTGTACCTGAAGAAGCTGCAGACAAACCCCGAAGAGGCTTCTTTTATGTCTAAATACATACTGTAGCTCCACAAACAGTGTGAATTAAGGTGAATATTGGATTTTTATGATGTAGCCTCAACTTCACATTTTGATCCTTAATCAGATCAGGAGCTAGCATGAGCTAACCACCCTGTGTCTCTATCTAGTGACATGTCAGGAAGCTTAACTGTGAGCTCAGCTTCATTGTGAGTTCATTCTGGGAAATTCAGCCAAGTTAGGGCTTGCTTTCCCCAACTGCAACTGCGTACAAGCCTACTCCAGCCAACTACACAGATACATATATGTAAAAAAATATGTAGGTATATATAGTATATATACAGTGCATACAATGTACGTGTGTATATATTATATAGGTATATATAATGTGTATATAATATCTAATGTATACATAATATATATGATGTTATTTATACTTGAATTCAGAAAGATGTTTTATCAGAATCCATTAATTTTTTCAAACTCAAGAACTTATCATGGCATTTTATTAGGAAGCTGCTACCTTAAAAAATGCCAAATGATAGAAAATTCAAGCAGTGCCAACCAAAACAAGACTTATCGACGTTTCCTTAAATTATCCTTGAACTGGCACTTTTTTTTTCCATGCATGATCTAAAGATATAAAATTAATGGAGGTGACTCTATTGGCAAATAAGAATATAAGTGAACGTAGGCATATAAATACATGTATCCCCCGTGATTTACTTGTTTAACATGATGATCAATCCTGAGGGTCATACATATGAACCTTCTTACGTATGTATGTATTAGCATTATAATAAGACTTCTGATAGAGTTTCAGGGACAGAAACTGAAAATAGCATCAATAAATAATAATGATAACAATATTTGTTGGATACCAGCCATGTTCCAGGGACTGTGCTAACTGCTTTACATGGATTTTTCTCATTTAAATTTTACTGCATCCATACAAATGAGGAAACAGGGCTAAAAGAAATCAGCTAGCGTGTCCAAGGCCATTTAGTTAATTAATAGTAGAGGCAGGATTCATACCCAACAAAATCTGACTGATTATTCCTACTCAGTGTTTCATTTTCATATGCAGTAAGAATGTTCTTCCCAACATGATGTATTTTTTTTAAGATTTTATTTATTTGAAAGAGAGAGAGAGCATGAGTGGGAGACGGAAGGGCAGTAGGAGAGGAAGAGGGGCAATCAGACTCCCCACTAAGGGGAGCTCGATGTGGGGCCCGATCCCAGGACCCCAAGATCATGAGTTGAGCCAAAGTCAGATGCTGAACCAACTGAGCCACCCAGGTGCCCCCCTGCCACCCTCCGCCCTGATGTATTTTAAGTAGTCCTTTCCCCACCCCTGGACATAACCTGGGAAAGTTGTTCACACACAAAGGTCATTCATGGGCAGAGACTGCTGCTGAGGCCAGGGCATTTGAATTTGTGCACACGGTTCATACGGGATGAAGAAGTAAGAGACCCACAGATCCAGGGAGGATTTACTCTCACTCCACCCTCATCACCATCATCACTAATGCCCTACCCAGAGAAGTGTTGCAGCAGGAATATGGTTTTCTGGGCACTTCAAAAACTAAGGATGACTTGTTTATCCACATTGTGTCTTCCCCCCAGCACCACCGTGGCACACTGTCACAGCCTCAGATGCCACCCTGCTCCCCCGCCACCACTCCTGAGAAATGGCAGCCTCTCTTCTCTTGGCTGCAGCTAGGGGTGTTCAAAAGGAGCTGTAATATTCATGTTTGAACCCTGGTGCTAATTAATGTCTGGGAAATCCCCCATTCCCACTCTCCCTTCAGCACCACTCAACTCATCAATTTTATTCAAAGAAAAGAGGGACTAAATCAGTCTCTATTTATCAAAATATTGTTTATAGTGTTTAAAGTCTAGAAAGAATCTCTAGTCAGTAAGAGGAGATTGGCTAAAGTAGGGCACATTCTTTCAGTGAAATATGTTACTGTTAAGGAAAAAATGGGATATATAGTCAAGTTTTTAAAATGTAGATTACACAAAATAATCATATACAATAAAAGTCTGTAAAACATGCTATTAAAATTTTTAGTTTTGCTAAATTGGCACCCTTGTACGAGGGTTGCTCAGCACTAGAATACAATGATATCAAGGGCATCTCTTTCTTCTTGGCACGGGTCCTGAAATTCTCCCAACAGGAAATTTTCCTCCTGGTGGCTCCTATATAATACTGCATTTATTTCAAGATAAGACAAATGTTCCCTGAAAGAGGTGATACCTCTGTTAGTTTCCTGTATGGGTTATTAATTTAGACTAGATAATTCTACTTACCTAGAGAGCAAGGGAAATATATACCATTGGACCATTTGATCAATTTTAGGGAGAAGACACGAACCGTCAACTCTGTGGAAGGGTCCAGAAGAGAGGCAGCCAGTCTAGCTTGCTGCCAAGATTCAGTTCCTCCTCACTCTCGACTTCTTATTGCTGAGGCCACTTTTGCCTCATATTCAGACACAGACCTCTTCTTTACCTTCCCCCCACAGGCTCAGAAACCAATCCCATTCTCATTCAGGGAGAATTTAATATGGCCTGTCTATGTCTTTTCCCCTCAGAAGTGAGGCCCAAGGACCAGCATTTCCAGGGGCTTGTTAGAAATGTAGAACCTCAGGCCCTTACTCAGTCCTGCTGAACCAGAATCTGTATTTTCATGAGATCCCTGGGTGTCTCATTTCCATAGTACGATGGGAGAAACATCACTGTTGGCCACTTCCCACGTGACCCAGCATCTGGCACTTTGCTGCTGGCCCTACTCTTACCTTGCAATTCCAGTCAGTGACATGTTCGAGGACCAAATCTGCATCTGTCTTATAATTACTGTCATGTTAATTTCAAGTTTCTAGTGATTTCTAGCTCTGGTCCTCTCCCAACATCTGGGGGATGTTTTGACTCAGAGCCTCAGGCTGCCAGTTACAATTTCAGTCCAGCTGGTAAACATCTTGGATGATGGGCCTATACGGTTTTGTTCTTCACTGTCTACCTGCCTCACCACCAAACTGATTTACACTACTTTGTGCCTCTAGCCAAACCAGCAACACACCAGTCCATCATCTAAAGAATTTCAGAAAAAACTCCCTGGTCTCTGTCACCAGTCTGCTGTCAATGCAAAAAAGTTCTCTGTATTGCATCTTAAGCCTTTTTACTCTTGTTCTTTCCTCTGTGGAGATAGTAACCAGTTTATCAGCTTCTCCTTTGAACTGTGAATAACCCATTTCTCACCCCACTCTTCACATCTTGTGAATCACTTGACAAACCATCGTTTCCAACGCATCTGGAGGAATGAAAGGTGCTGTCCCTGTATTCACATCACGTTATCGTAGGCATGCTCTTGCACAAGTTCTTATCTACATCAGAGTACTAAAAGAAGAGCAAATATTATATATAGGAAATTCAAGATTTTATCCTGATCCAGCGATTCTCTGTTCACTTTTACATGCTTTTAGAAAATGACCATTATGCTTCTCTAATATGACCAACAAGAGTGACACATACCATTTGTAAAGCACTCCATTGCCTCCCAGATGCTTCAGTCTGGCACCTCAGTTTTGCCCCTACATCTCTGCAGCAGAAAAAGCATTTATTTAATAAGAATAAAGACAGAGGCTAAGAAGAGTTAAGTGATTTTTTTTCCAAAGTTCAAGCTGCTACTTAAGCCCACGCTTTCTAATTTCAGATCCATCATGATTTCAATACAATGTGCTGCCTCATATAAACTATATTCAAAAACTTATTAAGTGTACAAGGGTAGCCCCCAAAGCTTGGTCAGCATTTCAGGAATGTAATTTGAAGAAAACAATGATCAGAGCAAATAAGAAATTCATAATACATTTATTTACTGCTTGATATAGATCAAGTACTGTGAATTACCTTGGGTTTTTGGATGGTTTAAACTTTCAGAAAGCTGAATATTTTGCAGGTCAAATAACGCAATCAAACAGCCAGTGTACTAAGAGCCAATCTGAAGTCCAAGAATGCACAATACATTTTGCTTTGTGTCATGTACCAAATGACTAATAGGCAGCAGGGGCTTTCAGGGTTATAATTTTAGCCCAAGGTTCTGGTAACTACATGAAATCCTTGAGTGGTTTATGATATCATAAGGTGAAATTATAGCTCCCCATGGGCAAGAGTTGTTGAAATGCTTTCAGCCATTGAGTACCATAACTAGCCTGTTCTCTACAGCAATTATAGGGAAAACTATTTTAAATGCCTAGTCATATTGACTAATGACTTTAAATGTAGGAATTATTTTTTAAAACGAGAATGGCAGGTAATTCATTCATCCCACCATTCCATAAATACGTATACATCACCATATATCTGCCACTGAGACAAAGACTGGGGTTATAGCAACAGACAAGTCCGATCCCTAGTCCTGCCCTCAGAGAACTTTCATTTTAGCAGAGGAACCAGACATTAAATAACCACAACTCTGATATAAATGTTATGCTAATGAATAGAAGGTTATGCCAATGTATTAACAGGAACCCGACCAACTGGGAAGGGAAGGACACAATCAAAGTAGGCCTCCTTGAGGAAGTAAACAGAACTAAACTCTGTATATTGAGTCAGAATCATAAAGGATAAGAAGAGGGCAAAGCTTCTTAGCAAGCACATACTGAGAGTGAGATATTAAGATCTTGAAAGGAAAGCACAGAAATCTAATCTACACCCACCCCCTCCAAATGGTAAGAACAGCTGTGTGGATATGCTAGAGGAAAAAGTGAAAGAGAATCAGAAAATAATGACCTTGAGCATATTGTGCTAATTGAGATAAGTCAGACAGAGAAAGACAAGTACTGAATGATATCACTTATATGTGGGATATGAAAAAAATCAAACTTGTAAACAACAGACAGTAAAATGGTGGTTACCAGGGAATGAGAGGTAGAGGGAATAAAATTGATGTTTTCAGAGGGTGCAAACTTGCAACAAGCAGTAAATAAGCCATAGAGATCTAATGCACAGTATAATAATATAGATAACAATATTGTAGTGTCACTCGGTACTGTGATAAATATCACTATGATGGCAATCATTACAATATATAAATGTATCAAAGTAACACATTGTACACCTTAAATTTTCACAATGTTCCATGTCATGTGTATTTGCTAAAAAAAAATTAAAAATGGGGCAGCCCCGGTGGCGCAGCGGTTTGGCGCCGCCTGCAGCCCAGGGCGTGATCCTGGAGACCCTGGATCGAGTCCCACATCAGGCTCTCTGCATGGAGCCTGCTTCTCCCTCTGCCTGTGTCTGCCTCTCTCTCTCTCTCTATGAATAAATAAATAAAATTTTAAAAAAATTAAAAATGTAGTGTAGTAAAATGCATATACATATTTCTCATTTTATATATACACATATATACAAACATGTGCATATATATTCTGTATAATATAATGTATGTGTATGTGATATATGTGTGCATGAGAAGTATATGGTATATACATACGTTTTATATGTGTGTATAGATGTGTATATATACATGTATGTGCACCAGAGCAGAATTTGCAATGAGAAAACATCAGGCCATTTTTTATAAAATGTCTCACCTCCAATTGCAAAAGAATAAGATTCAAAGACGGCACCTGGGTGACTCAGTGTTTGAGCATCTGCCTTTGGCTCAGGGCGTGATCCCGGGGTCCTAGGATCAAGTCTCATATTGGGCTGCCCGCGGGGAGCCTGCTTCTCTCTCTGCCTATGTCTCTGCCTCTCTCTGTGTGTCTCTCATGAATACATAAATAAAATCTTAAAGAAAAAAAAACTGTAGAGATAATATTCAAGGGATAACTAATTAGGATGAAAAAATTAGATAAGATCATAAAATATTGTGTTGCCTGAAACTAATATAACACTGCAGGTTAACTATACTGGAATTAAAATTCAAAAAATAAAATAATGTGTTGAATGGAACAATAATAGGTCCAAGATTCTATAAGAGATGAACAAGAGGTTATTTAATGTGAAATAATCACCTAGTGAAGATGTCATTCATTTTGGAGAATTAAAGTTTGCCACCAAATGGAAAAGGCAGGAAAGAGTTCTGGACTGCACAAGTCATCTCTCAATATTTTAATATCATTTCAAAAATTAAATTATATTGTTTTCAGTGACAATATAATTTTCATTTGTATCACTTTATATGTACGTATTTTTTATATTGTGAGGAGGTACAGTGACAGAGCCTTAGCATAAATATCAATAAATCATCTAAAATCATACACATTAAATGAAAATTATATACAATACAGATTGTATTTCAGAATATCTAAGAATAGGTAGGAGGAGAAAACAAATTAGAGACATAAAACATTAGGACAAGATACTTACTTAAACACATGCCCCAAATTCTAGATAGAAATCCTTAGATACAGGAAGAATTGGTTTTGTTTTTATGGCAATTATTAGTAATTCTACTCCCTGAAAGTTGGTTCCACTAAGAAAGTGACATTTTTTTTAAAAGTCTCAACAAGTGCCATTTACAAGAGACACTTAAAACACCTGAGCTTGGGCACCTGGGTAGCTCAGTCAGTTAAGCATCCAATTCTTGATTTTGGCTCAGGTCATGATCTCAGCATTGTGAGATCAAGTGCCATCATGGGCTCCACACTGGGCTTGGAGTCTGAGTAAGATTCTCAATCTCTCTCTCTCTCCTTCTGCCCCTCCTCCCTCTTAAAAAAAAATACCTGGGCTAAAAACTTAAAAGCTTGATTACTATAGTTCAAAAAGGATAGAAATTATTTAAGTGTATTTTGTTACATTAGAGTTCATCATAAATTTTACAATAGTAAAAGTAACCTAAATATTTATTTCCTCCCTGAAAATCTGTGTGCCAACCAAGCATTACAATGAAACTGTGAAGACAAATATTTTAACCATTTCACAGTAAATGCTATAACATAGTTATATGAAGAAAGAATCTAGCTGACCTCTGAGACAAGTGTCACATAATGACTGAAGTGTTAATAGCCCTTCGTACGTGGAATTTTTTATGCATTCATAATACTTGGAGTAAAAATGAACAGCATTTTCCAAATACAATAACTCAAGAATAAATGGAAACATTTGTGCAAATGTTTCATTTTTTAAAATCACCTTGGGCTGAGTCAAACTATGGAAAATTTTAGCTCAAACGAAAATTCTTCCTCCCCCCATTCCCCCTTAAAAAATCACAAGGATGTGAAAACGGGATTATAATGGAAGCTGTCTTGCAACATTAACTGCAGTGTTCATTCTCCTAAAAGCCATAATTCATGGCTGTTCTACAGCCTTTTTCTTTTAGCAATTATGCATATTAGAGGAAAGTTTGAATATATAAAAACTAAATACTGATAGAAAACCAAGCCTCACAAAAGACATATTTACTTGACTATTTTGTAGTGAAGGAAAATATGAGAGCTCACCAGCCTGCCTAAGCCCCAGGTGCCCCTGGTCCAAGGAGGTCTGGAAAAGCATGAAAACCCCAGCCGTAGGGCATTGCACAGCATTTACTGCCTAGCATCCATAATCAACTGGTGGTCACTTGCTTCACTAGGGATCAGTGCCTTTCAGTGGGAGGAGGATGTTGGCAACTACTGGCTGTCTGGGAAACTCAATACAAAACTTCCTCTTCTAAACAGACAAAGTGCTACAAAGAATACCTCAAACCTATTCCTCCTCCTTTCAATTTCTCTTCTCTCTCTCTCTTCTGAAGTTTGTAGGGTAACATGAAAGCAGCTCATGAGAATTGCCCCATGCCATTTTGATTATATATTTCCAGAACCTAGTGCAGAGCCTGGCACTTGATAAATATTTGCCACCAAAAAAAAAAAAAAAAAGAAAGAAAGAAAAGAAAAGAAAATCACAGTAAAAGTTCTCTAAATTCTGTTTCAAATCAGAAAACTTCCATTTGAGTCTTATCTCTGCTATATAACTGGACTTTGTGATCCTGGACAAGGTACTCAAACTCTAAACCTCAAATTCCTCACCTAAGAAATAGAAATGAAAACAATACCTACTCCTGGCATGGTCCTTAGGCAATTAGGAGATAATGCATATATAAAATTCCTGAGCGGAGTGCTGGCCTCTGACAGTGTTCTATGATTATTTGCTAAATCTAAATTCTCCAGAGTTGTAGATAACCATAATCCCAGCGTTGTAGATGACTGGATGAATGAAGAAGGACAAATTGTATCTAATACAAGGACTGAGGATGTACTCTGGTTACTTTTCTTAGACCTCTAACAGTAGGCCAAGACCAAATGCATCCTTGACTTCTCCAGGAAGAATTACAGCCAACATTCATGGCACTCAGGATTTATGCTTTAACATTCATCTTTAAAATAAAGCCTGTGACCATTTTTAATGGGAAATCTCGGAAGAAGCCCAGAAGTATTACCAAGGAATATGAAATTTATTTGTAGAATTTACAGACTTATAATAGCCCTCCAAGCAAGTAGCATAAATTTTAAAATCTGAAAGGAACACACACAAACACACACACATACACGCACACATATATACACGGTGAACTTATTGTGCCCCCTCGTTATCAGATTAATAAATCAGCCAGCAAGTTATTCTCCATGCCTAGAGTTGGTGGAAGATATAAAGGGCAATGCATATAATTTTTGTCCTCATAAAATGTGTAATCAAGTTGAGATTAAAACACCACGGAAAACAGGAGAGGAAGTGTGTTCACCATTAAGTACTCAGTGGGGATATCAGTATTCCTGACCGCCCTATTAGAAGTGGCCTCTCCACCTGACTTTCTATCGCATCATACCATTTTTTTCTCTTCAATTGATCACTAATCTGTAATTATCTGGTTTGCTTTTTTTAAAGATTTTATTTTTTGTTTGAGAAAGATTGAGAGCACAAGCCTGGGAGGGGCAGAAGGAGAAAGACAAGCAGATTCCCCACTAAACTGAGAGGGGATCCAAAGGTGGGACTTGATTCCAGGACCATGAGATCATGACCTGAGCCTAAGGCAGATGCTCAACCACTGAGCCACCCAGGGGCCCTTCTGGTTTGCTTTTTGTTAATTGTTTTTCTCTATAGGAGTAGACACCTTTTCTATATTATTAATCTTAGTGACCTATCAACTAGAACAGGGTATATATGACATATATATATATATATATATATATATATATATATCATATGATATATATGTGCTCAATCAATGAATTCTTTGTTCTTCCTATCACCTGACCCAGGATGGCAGGCAACTAAATCAGAAATATGCTTGAAAACTTTTAGGAAGAAAACATTTATTCTTTGTTCTTTCTACCAATTAATATAATTCCAAAAATAATGATGAGATATTGAGCTGGTTTCTAAAACAGTTCAAGGAAACTCATATTCCCTTAAGAAATAGATTCAAGTAAACCACTAATCGTGCCACACAATTTTTAGTGAAATAATAAAAATATGTAAAAGAGAGAAGTAGCTCCCACAAGGATAGTTAACTCTTCCTTGGGAAGATCAGAGAGGCTTCTAAAAGGAAATGTATCTGATCTGGATTTTCTAGGAAGACTAGGAGAAGGGAAATGGAACTCCAGACAGAGGTAATGTGTGCAAAGGCAAAGTTGGGCCAGATGACATAGGCTCAAAGACAGAAGATCTTAGTTAAATTTCTGGATCCTCACTTATAGTTGTTACCACTCTGTCATTTATCTCTTACTACAATAATACCATATAACAAATCACACAACACCAGTGGTATACAAAAAAAACATTTACGTAGCTCTCAAATTTGCAAGGTTCAGAAGACCTAGTATGGGCTCACTTACATATTGAGGGGTCAGCTGTCTGTTGGCTGATCTAGGGTTTCCTCAGTATTTGGTAAGGTTACTTGGCTCTGTTCCACATATCTCATCCTCCAGCAGGCTAACCTGGGGTGTGTCCTTCTTATGATGATAGCAGAGGGCTATAGCAGAAAGGTAAAAGCATTTTTCCAGAACTGTGCTTATATCATTTCTGCTAACATTCCAATGACCAAAGTAAGTCACCTGGGCAGAACCAGAGTCAAAGAGGGAGGATAGTCACAATGACATGGCAAAGGGAGGACTTGGAGCCATGAATACAATTAATAGGCTGTATACACTTAATGTCTCTAGAGTTTAGTTTCCTCGTCAATGAATGGAGAATACAACAGTTCCTCTGTGTTAACACCCCAGGGTTTGGAGGAGGATATGTATAGAAGGTGTTTTGAAAGTTCTTTAGCTGAGAATAAATAGAGAAAGAACAAAGAAAGTTACCTTGGAAATCTAAGCAATCAGTGGTTAGACACACCAGGTAGCCACACATTTAAACTTAAACTTCTGTTTCATGTTCCTTAAACAAAACAATAATCTCAATCAAGGCTAGTACATTTTCTAGGCTTTAATCAAAAAAGGACATCTAAATACCAAATTCAATCCTGTAGAACTCAAAGTAAAAATAAGAATACCCATGATAACCACTAAAATATCAGCAATTGCTACTTTTAGAGGAGGCAGTAGAATCAGGGAGGAAAAACAGATACTATAATGTTTTATGCCATGAAACTTCTGTTTGGATTTTACAGTGAGAATAGATTTGTATACTACTTATAGCATTAAATAAATGAATATGCTTTTGAAATTTTTTCAGAAAGTGAAACTAGCTAAGTTTTCTCATAATTACCATTTCAACAGTTTAAATGTTAATCCAGATATTCAAGGTTGTTTATGTTCACTTTTCATTCTTCAATATCTATGTATTCACTGAACATTATTTTAATTTGCAACTAATATATTCTCAAGAGTCCAGGAAACTAGGTTCTTTTCTCAATTTTGCCATAGTTAAGTCTGTGGTCTTGGGTTCTTCTTTTTTTTTTTAAGATTTTATTTATTTATTCACGAGAGACACAGAGAGAGAGGCAGAGACACAGGCAGAGGGAGAAGCAGGCTCCCGACTGGGAGCCTGTTTCGGAACTCGATCCCAGGACCCCAGGGTCACGCCCTGAGTGAAAGGCAGAGGCTCAACCGCTGAGCCACCCAGGCTTCCCGGTCTTGGGTTATTCATGTAACCTCGGTCAACTCTAGTTTTTTCATCTGCCAAATTAAAGGATTATTAATTAAGTGGTTAATTAATTAATTAAATGGTTCTAACATCACCTTAAGTCTAGCATGCTGAAATTCTGGGAAGAAAATGGTTCATTTGCAAATGAACCTCCTTATCTACTACCAGTCAGAATATGAAACAAAAAAAAAATTCTAAAAGTAGTGAATTCTAAAAGGAAGTATTAATTCAAAGTTTAATCAGTAAACAGATTTTTAAATCAATATTTTTCATTAAAAAGTTCATTATTGGGATCCCTGGGTGGCGCAGCGGTTTGGCGCCTGCCTTTGGCCCAGGGCGTGATCCTGGAGACCCAGGATCGAATCCCACATCAGGCTCCCGGTGCATGGAGCCTGCTTCTCCCTCTGCCTATGTCTCTGCCTCTCTCTCTCTCTCTCTCTGTGACTATCATAAATAAAAATTAAAAAAAAAAAAGTTCATTATTTTTAATGTATACTGATGTAACAGATGATGATTTTTAAAACAAATACCTTCCACTTACAACTACTTTTTTAAGCTGATGAAATACATTTAATTTGTTTTAAAACGTATGCTTTTTAAACTTTGCAAGTTCTGAGTTAGCTTTTGTCTTTTCCTTCTCTACATTAAGGGCATATTCACTCATCAAACACTCACTACACACGGATCCCTGGGTGGCTCAGCGGTTTGGTGCGTGCCTTTGGCCCAGGGTGGGATCCTGGAGTCCCAGGATCAAGTCCCCCGTTGGGCTCCTGGCATGGAGCCTGCATCTCCCTGCCTCTCTCTCTCTCTCTCTCTCTCATGAATAAATAAAACTTAAAAAAAAAAAAACACTCACTAAACATTTATTTCTACTATCTAGTTACTAGACACAGTTCATGGATCTGTTCTTCCAGTTTGCACCAAGCCAGCTTCTGCATATGAATTATAAATTCATTTCATTCTCTTAATTTATTTGCTGCTAGGATTACTCAAGATGGTGGAATCAGAACTCACATTCAGGTTAAGTGTCAGAGGCCACACACAAGTAGTATGTTAAATGCACGTATGACATAGCTCCACTTAGCTCTTTATAATATTGGCCAAATTGCTTAATCTTGCTGATCCTCATTTTTCTCAACTGCAAACTTTATGAATCATCACATGATTTTTTTTCTTTCTTACTTTTACATGAAAATTTCTCAAATTTGCAGAAGAGAGAGAAAGAAAATGCCTTTTTAACTCAGCTGACTGCTGCCCTCTGATGCTTAGCTCACAAAGCAAAATGCTACTTTGCTTGTGCTGCTCTTGTGATTCATTTAACAGGAGCAAATGTGCTGAACAGAAAAGAAAGATAAGCAAACACCGGCTCAGTCATTAACTGGGAGGTAGTCTCAAGTGGAAAAACTGGGAGCAATGGTACAGGCAAGATGCCCTGGTAAGGGGAGAGGCATCTTCTCCTGGATACATTTGTTCAGAATAAATACTTGAATCCTTGAGAGCCCCTTCACCATAAGAGCTCGATCACTGATTCCCTGAGCTCCAGAGGAAAGACAGATTGCCTGTTCAGCTGTGGCAAATAAAATTATTGGATATAGCCCAAGTCACCCCCAAGGGCTAGCCTAGGAGAAAAATAAAGCAGAAGCGAAGGATTTCTCATCTTACTGTATTTGGTATCCTGTCTTTTTGTTTGTTTGATGCTTTGCTTTAGCAGCTTCTCTAAGAGGCTTGTTTCCTGGGCCCATGCTATGGGATTACTGACCTTTAGGCTAAACTTCCTACGGTACTTTTGTACACAACCCACCCTGAATGAAGTCCAAATTGGACATGCTTTAATATTTAATTCTTCTGAGTTATATAGTTAGATAAAAACTGGCATTAAAGCAAGTTCCTATGCCATAGATTTGGATGGAGTTGTGCCAAAAAGCTTACATCACCAGACTGGAGGTAAATTTATAGCTGTTTTCATTCATTTGCATTTAATCAGCCCAGAATTGCTGACTCTAGGTTCAGTGGGGACCTTATTGCCTGCTCATTCTGCAGGGTACAGTACTGCTGGTGATGGGCAATGACTCAAGTGAGAAGTTTGGGTTCCATAGTCTACAGGTCATTTTTCACCTTGAAGTTTGGCTGGATAGCCAGTCAATTATAAAACCAGGGTTATTCTCATGCCATGGCTTAAAGGAATCCTCCCTTTTTCCGTAAAAGGTGTTGGTTCTGACCTCAGCTGACCTGGTTCATGCACTAATTGTGCCACTTACCGTGGAATCACATCTTTGGCAGAATTATGGTTCTAGACAATTGTGTTATGATCATAATTAAATCCCACTTGAAAATCCCATTAAGACAATATGTTACATGTAGTTGAGTTCTAGAATCATCTGATAAGTGTGTATAACTGATTCCAATAGCATGGGCTGAAGACCCTGGAGAAAGTTATTTCATGTCTCTGAGCTTCATTTCCATATTCATGAACTGGAGTTATTAACAGAACCTACCATATAGGGCTATAGGAAGGCTGAAATGAGGGGCACCGGGGTGGCTCAGCAGTTGAGCACCCGCCTTTGACTCAGGTTGTGATCCCAGGGTCTTGGGATCAAGTCCTACATTGGGCTCCCTGCAATAAGCCTACTTCTCCCTCTGCCTATGTCTCTGCCTCTCTATGTGTGTCTCTCATGAATAAATAAATAAAATCTTTTTTTCAAAAAAGCAAGGCTGAAATGAGATGATGAATGTGGGCAGCCCGTATATAATCAGCACAAGAAATGACAGCTATGGGTATTAAGATATTGTTAAGAGCTAATTAAGATCCTATAATCAGCTCTTAGGTCCATGTATAATGGCTAAATTCTTTGAATTAACCATTTTGCAGATAATGGGTCACTGCAGTTAAGGGGATAGCCAGTAAAACCGTAGTGGTTGAGAGCATAAACCATAGAGCTGCACAGACTGCCTAGCTCTCTCATTTACTAGTTCCATAGCTTAGACAAGTTAGTTGTTCTGTGTTTCAGGATTCTCATCTATAAAATAGATAAGATGATAGAATCATCCTCGTAGGGTTGTAAGTATTTAGAAAGCTAATATGTCTAAAGCATTGAGATAGCGTGTGGCACATGGTGAACTACATCATCGCCACCACCACTGTTGTGATTATGATTATTCCATGCTTCTTCTTTGGAAATACCAGTAGTGTGGGTAGCACCAGTAGTGAAATAATTCGTCTGACATATAAGGGATAAATGGACTTTGCTCCACAAGATCACTGAAAATAAATTGGGATTAGAAGGGGATTTTGAAGAAGACAATTGGAAGAGTCTCAGTGAACTGAATAAGATAGGCAGTTCCAAATGAATAGAATAAGACATTGAAACCAGGGTTAGAGAAGAAGCCAGAGACTTCCATGAAAGAAAGGAAAGAGGAAATAAAGACATAGGTTGAACATTTGTAGTAAAATAGTTACAAATTTCCCTGCAGAAATCCTATAATTCTTCGGTTTGGTCTCTAGCATCTAAAGACTAGATACCCCATGATAATGGGCCCTATCCTTGTATTACTATACATGACACAAATATATTGTGGACTACCAGAGGCCTAGTAAATGAAGACTACAATGCTATTTCATACATGTTGTTGAACGAATTTATTTGTTAAAGAAGGAAATAGAGGTGGGAGGGCAAAAAAAAAGAAGGAAATAGAGACCAGAAACTTAGTGTGGGCACCTGGCTGGCTCAGTTGGTAGGGCATGTGAGTCTTGATCTCGGGGTTGTGAGTTTACATCCTATGTTGGGTATAGAGATTACTTAAAATAAAATTTAAAAAAAAAGTCTAGAACTTAATGGTTTCATAAATAGTAGATGGGGAAATGTTGAATATTGCATACTAAAAAGAAGAAATAATTTTTAATGGCCATATTCATTTGAGGAGGGGATTATCCATTCAACAGGATTATACATTTGAGCTTGATTTAGGGTTTTTCTTTTTTATATATATAAAGATTTTATTCATTTATTTGACAGAGAGTGAGAGAGCACAAGAAGGAAGGCCAGCAGAGGGAGAGGGAGAAGCAGGCTTCCCACTTCGGCCAGGGAGCCCGATCCGGGGCTCAATCCCAAGACCCCGGGATCATGACCTGAGCCAAAAACAGATGCTTAACCAACTGAACCATCCAGATGCCTCCCTACCTTCTTTTAAATAAAGATTTTATTCATTTATTTGACAGAGAATGAAAGAGCACAAGCAGGAGGGCCAGCAGAGGAAGATGCTTTTGGGTTTTTCAAGCTCAACTTTGCCTAATTTTTGAGACCTAGAGCAAGTCCCTTCTTCACTTTTCTCATTAAGGACCTAAATTTCTTTACAGAAAGTACTACAAGAGAATGTTTAGATACAAAGACTCTGGAGTCTAAGTTCAGAACCCTTCTATATGCCTTATTGACAGAGTGATCTTGGAGAATTTATTTAAATGCAAGTCTTGGTTTCTTGTGGGAAAGTTGGAGATGGTAGTAAATACACCCATAAGGTTGTTACGAGGCTTAAAATATATAATCCAAATTAAGGTTTTAGCACAATGCTTGACATATAGAGAATGCCTTAATAAATGGAAGCTACCTATATTATTAGCTATAAAAATAAATAGACTAAATGATCTGTAGCATGTCCTCCAGCCTAGATTCCTTATTTTTATAGCCTCCCCGACTTTGGCATCTCTTTTCAAGTTCAGTACCTAGGCCCCACCAGTAACTCACAGACAGTGGGATTAAGATGGCCAGTGTGGCAGCAGTGACAATGTGTGTGAAGATGTGGGGATGCTGACAAGGGAAAAGGAGCAGGGTTCAGTCTTCCTACAGCCATCCCTAGACTACCAGATATGGAGCACAAGCATTTGCCCCCCCACCAGCCTCCCCCACCATGGGATACAGGATGAATGTGTTTGTTTTCGGGAAGCTTGGCCAACCCATCTAGCTTGTTTTTTATCTTTTATGAATAGAACACAAAACCCATCAGACTGCTTGTGCCTTGTGAATGGAACAATATGCATGAATGAGTTTTGTAAATAGCACAGTTCAAATGTTGCTGTTTTTGCTGCTGTTGCTATAATAGTGATTAATACCTTGTTCAAAAACCTGAAGGGTATAGGCTTTCTGTCTTACTTCTTTAAACTGGCACTTGTTTGCATTAAATTGACCATTAGTCTTGAGGAAGCCTATCATATCTATAGTTTTTTTCAGAGAAGAAAAATCTAACATGAAGGCAGTATAAACTAGAGATTAATAGTACAAGTTCTTTGGATTCAGTTCCTTGGTCTGCCATTTTCTGGTTGTATGGCTTTAGGCAAGTTGCTAAACCACTTTAAGCTTCAGTTACCCCGTCTTTAAAATGGGGATGATGATTATATGTACCCTAAAAGGATGCCGTAAGGATTAAATGAGGTGATAAATTTAAGATCTTGGCACAGTGCCTAGAATAAAGGAAAGATCCAGTAAGGTTTAGCTATTACCATTATTAAAATAATGAAAGAAATACTATAGGAATCATTAATAACTCCAATTTTGATGAGATGACAAATACACAAAGTCTACATCTCCGGGATAAGCAATGGGGGAAAGTGGCAAAGTAGAGAATGAAATGAAAGGAAAAGTTCAGCTAGAGTGAATAGATGTGTCCCTGGCCAGTTCTCCCAACTTCAGTCCTTTGGGGACCACCCCAGTAGCACCTGGCCTTGGATTTAAAATTTAATTCCAAATTAACCCAAGCATCATACTAATGCTTTGTTTTGAAATTTTGTGACCAGTTTTTCTATTACTGACCCTAAAAAGAAACAAAGGACTGTAGTAGTTGGGACCCCCTGTTGGAATACTGATACTTCACTTAGCTAGATGTGAGAGATGTGCATAATGCTAAAGCCAAAATCTGTGGAGTGCCAGGAAGCCTGCTGAGATTTATCACACCTACCTCTGTTCATTCACCTGCGAAGATGGCATCCCTTAAGTGATGGATGGGTTTTTAGAGTAGAAAGTAAAATTTCAAATATGAGAATACATGAAATAGGTCAATATTGCCCATACCATGGGCTGGCAGACATTTTCTATGTGGGCCAGATAGTAATATTTTAGGCTTTCTGAAACCATATAGTTTCTTTCACACCTACTCAACTCTTCTGTTGTAGTACAAGAGTATATGTAGTACATATATGTAAATGAATTGGCATGGCTGTGTTCCAATAAACCTTGATTTACAAAAGCAAGTGGCAGGCCAGAATTGGCCCATACGGCATAGTTTGCTAACCTCTAGACTATACAAGGGATTTGATGCAATGACTCAAGTTGTCAGAAGCATTGGGACTAAAGCTCATATAAATCAAACATGAGGTCAAAGAATGTTGTTGACTAGAGATTACCTGACCTAACATGGAGGGCTTCAGGCGAAAAATGAAGAGAGGAAATAAAATGCTTAAATGTAAATGGAGAGCCTAAATTTTGTAGAAGAAAATAAGAATAACATGAAAAAAAAAAAGAATTACAACATAAAATGTATTCAGTAATTTACATGAGAGAAAGACTGAGCGGGGCTCAGGAACGTTGTTTGCAGCCTAATTTTTCTGTGTTCCAATGTTCAGAGCACGAGTAATAACTAGGTGAATACACATCCCTTTTGCTGGGAATAGTCTTAGTGTGCCTGTTGTCCCTCTGTGATAATCAATAGTGACCCCTGTTGGAGAAGTGTCCTAGTGTGCAATATAAATTATATAGCCAAAGCTGTAAGAACCAAAATGGTTTTGAAATTGTAGCATAGACAGGTATGTGTTATTTAATGTTAAAATTTGGACAATAACACAAGTCTATAAAGGCAGAAAATAGTGCTAGGTAGGGTGAGGGCGTTAGATAGGGTGAGGCCTTCAAATCATACAGAGTCAGATTCAAATCTTTATCGCTTTCTGCTGGTCTTATACAATATGCTGAATCCCCTTGAATCTTAGCCTCATATATAATAATAAATAATAAATTTAACAATCTCATCAGATTTAAATGTATTAACATATAGTTAATACATAAAAAATATTCAGTATTACTTCATTATTATTATAGATTCAGGTGGGTAGTTTGATTAGATGGGACATAGAGTCATCCTTCCTATACAGAAGATAGGCTTTAAGAGGAGTGACTTACTTTTCTTACTTTTCTCTGAAGACATTCAAGCAGGAATTTAACAAGCCCTTAATAGTGATGTTATAAATAAGCCTTGCTACTCAAAGTCTGGTCCATGAACCAAGTGTCAGCATCACCTGGGAGCTTATCAGAAATGTAGACTGTCAGGCTCCAACCTAGACTTAATGAATCAGAATCTACGTCTTAAAGAAACTCCAGGTGGTATGGCCTGCTATAAAGGATTCAGAAACCAGTGGATGATTACAGTAGATGACTTTTTTTTTTAATTTTTATTTTATGATAGTCACAGAGAGAGAGAGAGAGGCAGAGACACAGGCAGAGGGAGAAGCAGGCTCCATGCACCGGGAGCCCGATGTGGGATTTGATCCCGGGTCTCCAGGATCGCGCCCTGGGCCAAAGGCAGGCGCCAAACCGCTGCGCCACCCAGGGATCCCACAGTAGATGACTTTTAAAGCCCTTCTGAACTCTGAGACCACTGCATATTCTAGTCCACAGGTTTTAAGTGAATAAAGTAATGGCATGGGGAGAAGCCATGGTCCCAATAACTACTGCATTCCATTCCACTGGGCAGGTTAACAATGGCCCTTTCCACCCAGTTCCAAAGAACATTAAACCAAGGCCAGTGACTACATTCCATTTATTAGAGTACAATCTCAGATAAATACGAATGTGGACCTTGAATAAAAATAACCAACATTAAGACTGTTTTTTAATCTAAAGCATCATATCTCCTTGGACATAGGCCCTTGATCATTCCTTGAGTTTGCTTCCGTTTTGTTTTGAGCCACTTCTCTGCTTTCTGCAAAATGCATATCTGATTATTCTCTATGCAGGTGCTCTGGGTAGAGTTCAATATTCCATTAATACTGAACAGTTCACATACAAATAGATAGTTTAACCTTAGATATTTCCCCAAGGCCTGAAGAGGTTGAAACAAATATAAAAAACTAGAAGAGCTGGTGAAATATTTAGCTGAAACTTTAAATAATTTTTTTTTCTCCCTGGGACTTTCTGGTGATGGTTGTAATGCAGCACAACTGCTTCAGCTCTTTGTATACTTTTATCCTGCCTCCTTGATGCAGGCTTTCTGACATCCCTGGCTGCTTGAATTACATGCCACGTGGATACACAGGATGGACTACGCTCATCCATTGGGTTGCATCAGTTGTTTCTAAGATCCCTTTTCTGATTCCATTATTCTGTGATTGCCTGAGTAGGCCATTGTATTCTTCCACTAGAATCTCACACACAAAAATAAAAAAGAATATGTCATTTCAAAAGAATTAAGAATTAAAGGGAAAAAAACTAACTTTTAAGGGGAAAGAAAGACAACATGAAGTGGGACAAAAGTATCAAGTTTGTAATGTGTGTAACCCAAGGGAATTTTGTTAAAAATAACCAATATTTATCAGGCATCAACTGTGTGCTAAGCAGTGTATTTGTTGCATGATGATAATGATGGTGATGTTAGTGATAATAGCTAACATTTGTTAATGAATTATGACCACTCAAATGAGATAGGCATGAGCCTTGCCTTCATGTAACTTATAAGCCAACAGGAAAAGTAGACATTACATAAATAATTCCAAGTTTTATCAATACTATGGCAGGGTGCGATGAGACAGTGTATCAGGTGGCCTAATCTCATCTAGGGGTCAGTGAAACCTTCTCTGGGAAAGCAATATTTAAAGGTTATCTACACAAAGAAAAGGTAAGGTTAAGGAGAAAAAGCGTTATAGACAGAGTGATGACTATGGGCAAGAACTCTAATCAAGCAAAAAGTATACGTTGGAAGAACTGAGAGAACTGGCTAAAGCCTAGAGGACCAAAAAGAGAGTGAGGAGATGAGGCTGGAGAGAAGATAGTAGAGCAAGGTCTTACTGAATCTTGGAGTTTCCATGAGGAGGAAATTTATCCCAAGGCCAAGGGGGAGCCTCGGATAGGTGTTAAAAAAAAGTGGGGGAATGATCAGCTTTGGGCTCTGAGATTGCTCTGACTGGACTGGAAAGGAAGAGAGGAAGTGTGCAGAGGGCAGAAATGATGGTGGCTCGGACCGAAGAGGTGGCAGTGTTTGTAAAACATCTCCAAGGTAGAATGAGGTCCCTGTCAGACTAATAAAAGACTTCCTCCCATTGGAGTCTGGTTATCTGTGTTAGTGTTGAAGGAACTTTCCCTCCTCAAAACCCCAAAACTGTTCCCCTCACAAGCATTAGAGCTGAAGGGAGATGTGGAAGCCTATGAGCAAAAGGCAACTGAAAGGCATGGAAAAGAAGAAACACAAAAGACTAGTTCTGCACTGGAATATGAGCCTGAATCTGCTGATTTGTGATTCCATCCCATGACATAGGGCAGAATGAAGTGCTAATGAATTCAGCAGAGAAAAGAGGGTCAGGGTTTGTCTAGAAATAGTTCATAGGCCATAAAAGTATTGTCAGAGAATAGTGTGAGAAAATAGACTTCTTATTTATTTATTTGAGAGAGAGAAAGTAAGAGTAGGGGGAGTAAGAGTAGGGCAGGGGGAGAGGGAGAGAGAGAGGATCTTCAAGCACACTCCCCACTGAGCCTGATGTGGACTCAATCCCAGGACCCTGAGATCATGACCTGAGTTGAAATCAAGAGCTGTCTGCTCAACCAACTGAGTCACCCAGGTACCCGGAGAAAATAGACTTCTGAAAGGGATTCTTTTCATATATAAGACCGAAGTATTTTTTAATTACTAGCCTAAGATCCCTTTACCTTAAAAGGAGGGTTCATTTCAAAGCTGGAGCTATAAGCTAAATTGTTAGCCCCTTTTGTGCTAAGTGGGATGACAAAGCCCTCACTTCCCCCTGGGCTCAAGGAAAAGTTATCCACATTTGTCAGGCATTTGAGTTGAACAACCACATGATAAAAGGCATTGGAATACAGTGCTTCATCACATGTTCATCACACACAGCTTCCAGTCCAGCGAAGAAGCCAAAAGTCTAGACCTTAAGCTATTATACAATTAAATTTAAGAAGTGCAGGGGCACCTGGGTGGCTCATTCAGCTAAGTGCATCTGACTTTTAATTTCATCTCAAGTCCTGATCTCAAGGTCATGAGATCGAGCCCTGCGTCAGACTCCATGCTGAGTGTGGAGTCTGCTTGAGATTCTCTCTCTCTCTCTCCCTCTCCTTCTTCCTCCCCCCCCCAACTCATGTGTGTGTTCTCTCTCTCTGAAAAAAAATTAAGAAGTAGTGTGGAGTCTGCTTGAGATTCTCTCTCTCTCTCTCCCTCTCCTTCTTCCTCCCCCCCCCAACTCATGTGTGTGTTCTCTCTCTCTGAAAAAAAATTAAGAAGTGCAACTGTGATAGGTTCTAGCAAAAAAAATTACTTATACTGTGGGGGTTATGGAAGGAGGTGACACATAAACAGCAAGTTAGGGAAATGATGAATGAACTGAGAAAAGTCAGGTGGGTGGAGAGAGAATAAGGCAAGTGGTAAAGTGAGTTAATTTGACAAACATGTATAGCACACCTGTCAGGTGCCAAATGTCATATGGGTCTCTGTGATACGCATGTGAATAAAACTCAGTCTGCATGTTGGAGAAAAGAACATGGGCTGAGTCTTGCTAATTGCTAGCTTTGAGAATTTGTCACTTTAACTACCCAAACCTCAGTGTCTGAATCTGTAAAACATGAAAATATCTATCTTGCAGGATTATTGTGAGAATTAAACATATCTAATGGGAGACACTGTGAGACACATAAGTAGCAAGTTTTGTAATGACCACACCAAGAGTCAGTATGACACAGTATCAGAAGCAGTGTTCACACTGTTCAAAAACTTACTATCTTCAATCAGACTGCCTTGGTTCAGATCCCAGATCCACCACTTACTAGCTCTATGACTTTGAGGAAATGACAAACTTTCTGATCTTTAGTTTCTTCACCTATAAAAAGAAGATAATAGAAATACCTCATAGGTTTCTTAGGAGGATTGAAAGAGGTATTGCATGAGAAGTGTTAAATACGGTTAAGTAAATAGCTAGACCCCATATTATGTATGTGCAAGGTGCTGTACCAGCACAGATAAATAAGCAGTAAATTGTTTTTGTTTATGTTCTAGACAGAAGGGTGAAGCTAGATAAGACCAAAGATTTCAAAGACAAAGTCTTGATCTAGGCCTTAAAAATGAGTAGGTATTAGGCAGACGGTGCTGTTAGATTTGCCTTGCTCTAGGCACGGGTCTACAGTTTGCCCCTGTGAGAATGCAAAGGGGGATCTAAGGCATAAGGAGAATATTTTAAAAGACTAGTGAGTTTATTCTAATAAGCATCTTCTCTCCAGTTGCTACCATGAGCTGCAAGGCGGGGCAATGTGGTTGATAATGAGATGAGCTTTGGAATCAGATAGACATGGGTTCAAATTCAGTCCCTCCTGTTTCTGTGTGATCTTACACCAGTTACTTTACTTCTCTGAGCTTCAGTCCACTAATCTTTAAAAAAGGAAATAATAATAGTGCCCTCTTCATGAAGCTGTTATGAGGAATAAACAAGATAATGCATGTAAAGCACTAAATTCTACATCTGGCACATAATAAATATTTAGTAAAAGTTAGCTGTTATTATTGTTGATGCCTCATTAAGGTTATGCTGACACAGAACATAAGAATTTGTTCCGTGTATGGAGCAATTACATTAAACACAAAGATATACCTAATCACCTATTCAACAGGGAATCTCCAAAATATATCATGAACAACCAGGTGGTGAGTTCCTATGTGGCAGTGATTGCATAGTTACCTCTGTGGTCCCAGTAACTTTGCAAGTTGTACAAAGTAGGCCTCAATAAATGTTGAATAAATTAGTGAGGAATTTATTCTGCTGATCATAAAATAAAGTTTTTTTCTATTTATAAACATGAAGTATGTTTCTGTAAATCTATAAATAAGTAAACTGTCATTTCAACACCAGTGGGACAACCATTGTTAATATCTTGATACATTTTTTCCCAAGGGGTGTGTGTGTGTGTGTGTGTGTGTGTGTGTGAGAGAGAGAGAGAGAGAGAGAGAGAGAGAGAGAGAGACATAGACATGTTGGAGATCATAACATTTAAAGTAGCTATATAGATATTTTATTCGATCATACTGTACAAGAGATTTTTCTCCATTTGTCATAGGAGCATTTGCCTTGTTTTATTATATATGCTTCAAAAATGATTTAGACATTGCATAATAGTCTATAAGCATGTGCCATGTAATTTATTATTTGTTAATTTATTGCCATATTGTTAGATTTTTGGCACATGACAAAACTAATTCATCTTAAATATAAGTTGTTACATATTCAGTGAGTTCTTAACCTTTTGGGGTTTCATAGAAGCAAATTATAAACATAGTTATATAAGATGCTGCCTACAATTTCAGGAGTTCTATAAACTTCACAAAGCCCGTCCATGGATTCCTGTCCCAGGACTTCAAGTCAGAAGCAAGGATACCAAATATGTTAACATGAAGCAGAAGAAAAAAGTTCAGGAAATCTAATGTGACAATTGTGGAGAAGTATCCTCTCTAAAATACTCCTGACTACAGGATATTCAACTATCTTTATAACATGGCCCAATCCCAGTTCATTCTTACATTAGAATATTAAGTCTAGATGCTACATTCACACTTCTACACAACTTTCATGAATAATAATGTTGTGTGTGCTATATCTTTTTTATCCTTGGTGACCAAAAGCTTCTACAGAGCTCTAGGTGTGCTACTTCTCTTCACTGTGAAGGTCCTGCACCCTGGATAACTATATTAGAGGGTCTGTCCCTGCTACCCTTCTTCTCTTGACTCCTAACTATTTTACATCCCATTCCATTTGAGCAAATATGTAACATGATTCAGCACTGGAAAATACAGTTATCCTAAAGGAAAGAGAATTTCCTAACTATTCCAAAAATAAATTCAACAAACTTAAAATATAGCAAAAAATGGGTAAACATAAGAAAGCTGTATTTACTACTTTGGGTCAAGTATATTTCAGTCTCAGGATGCCAGGTTTTAACTTGGTCTTTGTGTAGTTCTAACCAAGAAGAAGCACAACTTTTATTACCTTTATCCTTTCTCTGATATGTAATTTATAATAATGAGGCTGGTTCTGCATGCCTATTCATAAAATGTCTAATGAATTCTGATAGGTTCTCAGTATAGAGCAGAAAACCATTTAATGTTTTCTGTTTGTTGTTTCCATACATTTGCTTCTGAAGATGGAACAATTACTTGCATGAAAGCTCGAATATCCGCACATTTATATGTACATGTTTATGATGCTGTGTGTTTGAAAAATTCTAGATCACTATTTGATTCCAAAGAATGATGAAAGAGGAAATTTTTGAAAACAATCCTAAGAATAATTTATATTAAAGACATTTCTTTCGCCCTCATAGCTACATCATCCCTCTCAAGGCTTCCGCTTTGGAACTGTCCGGGAGAGCAGTGCTGAAGATTATGTGAGGCAAAGCTTCCCAGAGATGCATGAGTATATGAGAAGGTACAATGTTCCAGCCACCCCTGACGGAGTGGAGTATCTGAAGTGAGTATCAACCTCTTGGATCCAGAAAGTTCTCACCAAAAGAAATAGCTACTGATACATATATAGTATTTGTTGTTGTTTTAATGACAGCTAAATATACCCATTCAGTAATCCCTCACATTGTGAGACTGAGAAGGCAGTATGGAATAGTGTGCATTTAATTATGTGACCTAAATTACTAGTTACCTGCATAGTCCCCAGTTGGCAGTAGCTTTGCTCAAAGTGCCAGTGGGGTCATTAGTGTAGCAGATGGTAGGGGAAGTAAATGTTGGCTTGACATCACTTGAGAAAACAATGGTGCTGAAATGATCAAACACTCAGGGAATGTGGCCAGAGGATAAAGTGTCCCAAAGCAACCCTTTCCTTCACAGTGAATCTCTAAGCCCATGGACTGTCTCCTCTTGCCACAAGGAAATGGAATTTATCTTAGAGATTTCCTGTAGAAAGGAAATAAGATAAAAGGCAGTGATTCCCATGCCTGCATCCTTCTCATCAGAATTTATGAGAAGCAATCAAGAGCAATCACATTGCCATGGCAGATTATCAGAGCCTGTAATTCAGTGAAGCTGAATGCAAAGAAGGGTGGTGCAGTTATGGATCTGCTCATCTCATCTGTCTGGGAAAAGGGAATGAATGGGTCCTGATAAGCACCACAGCATGAGGGTGAGCAGCCCTCTCCCTTGTGCCTGATAGCCTCAGGACAGTGACATAAATTCAAGCTTCCAATCCCTAAAATCATGCAGCCCCAGAAAACTGGTTTATCTATGGTCAACCACAATAATCTTCCCAATGAACAAAAGGACTTGCCACCTCAAATTCTCTTTTAATAAAGAAGGGAAACAAATACATAATTGCATGAGACATGAGAGCTATATGTTTCTCAAGAGCTCTGGTGACAGGACCCTAAAACTCCTTATGGACTTTTATAGAGTCTAGAGAGGAAGCCTTGTTTGTGCTCTTAGATTTGCAGTGTTATGTAGGATGTTTAAACACCATGAAATGGCACTTTCAGTTTTTCAGGAACATTAAAATGTTAGAGTCCCTCTCTAACACAGAGTTGAGTGCTCCTTTGCCTTCCAGCCCCCCGCCCCCCCCGGATTCTCTCCTTCAGGCAAATTCATGCCTGAGAGACAGAATAAGATGTCAGGGAGATGGCAGTGGCTCCCAGCTAGATAGTAATCACTGACAGACTGGACTCTTATAGCAGTATAAAAAGAGTTAGATGAGCCACACTGTGGCTGTCCCCAGTTCCACTCCTCTCAGGGTATTCATTTTTTTTCTGGAGACTTCACCTGAGAAGGCCCCCATACTCAGAGTTGCCCCTGCATTAGCCTGGAGAGATGAAATCATGATAAAAGCAGTCAGAGATGAAGAAGCCAAGACCTTAAAGAAGCAACTTGCCCACGGTAATTTAGCCAGAGTCACGACTAAAACCAGATCTCTAGAATCCAATCACTGCTTCAGGTTAGTCTAGAAACTGCAACAGAAAAGTAGGTCCTCGATGTTCAAAGAATAGTCCATGTTCCAGCAGAATTCATGCTCCTGTTAGCACTTGGGAGTTTGTGAGAAATGCAGACTATCAGGCCCCATCCCAGAAACTGCATTTTAACAAGCTTTCTAGGCGACTTGCTAATGGAAGTGACGTTGGAATATAGGCAGAACTTAACATTAATGCCTTCTGACTTCTTATCTTTGGGCTTCTCTCTCTCCGTGTTTGGCCCAGTCACTGCCTATGCTCTTAGCCACCACTCCAAGAAACCACAGTCCTCATATTACCCCCTTTGACATCCCAGAGCCCTGACTTGCAGAACACACCTCTATGGTTGCCTATGATATGTGTATTATTGTGATATGTGCATTATTTTGTGGTACATGTATTATTAAAAGAGTTCTCAAAAAGAGCATGATTCTATAATGGGAGAAAAAAACGGAGGCCCTGCCAACTGTAAGGATGATTCAGCCGTCTAGAAGCTGCTTATACCTGAATCATACCCAGCCACTTCCTCACCGGTGCAGGGCCCCAAGGGAGTCTGTGAGTTAATTGCTTCTCACCTTCCTATGCAATAGAGACTTGTCATAACTAACTTCACTTTGCAATCCAAAATCAAGAGTAATTATTTAAGGATACCACTGAGACTGGACCTCACTAATTACTGCTTAGAAAAACTGAACCCCAATTTTTTCTATTGTTATTGCTACCTCAGATATTTGCAGAGTATTGGTAAATGGTAACTAGTTGCTGTGTAGCTCCCAAGGTACATTTTGTTACTGTGGCAGTAAAACCTTTATTGGAGAAACATCTTTCAGCTTGATTTTTATTTTATTGCCAAGATTCCATTAAGGTTCCTCATCATCAGCTCCTAGGAGACAATTCACATTCTCAACCCTTTCTGAAGCTTCCCACAGCTGTGGAGCTGGGAGATGTTTTTTTATTTTGGTTAAAGACAAGTCTCATGACTTAAATCCAATACCCCTGGAAAAAGGAACACATTTTTGAATAGGCTGTTTCACTTCCTCAAAGAGTAGAAAGAGGAAGCAAGGGTCATTGGCATCAAGAAGGAAGTTGGCCTATTTACTCTGTGTCCATGTATGGCCCCAACAAAGCCATCCATATAAATATGTACTTCCTTCCCACTGATAAACCTTAGAGGTGGCTAAGGGTGTCTTTCCTTTTTAGATTTTTGATGGGCCCTAGCCGTGTTCTAGTCTGAGTTTGAGGCTACTCCACTTTGAATTCCAATAGACTCATTTTTGGCTCTAATTGAGGAATGACTGAGTCCAGATAGAATAGAAAAAGAGTTGTTCTCTTTGCCAAGATGCTTGGATAGCCTTGAGGGTCGGAAGCCTTTCTTAAATGGCTATATGTCCTACAGCTGTCCAAAAATGATTTGAAGTAGCTGCAAACAAGAGTCATTGCATATACCTTAAAAGAGTTTCTTTTAAAATTCCTTCTTCCTTACCTCCTTTGTAATTGGGAGCTCAACCGGTGCTGAGACATACCTATCTCTGGACCATTTCTGTGCCTACATTTAAGAAATGAGGAGAACACATGAAGAATGCACAAGTCATCTGTTGGTATCTTGAGCCCAGTCCACGTCTTATTCACTGATACAGTCCAGGAACACCTACTTTAAATGACCCTTGTCTGAATCACTTCCTAAGATAGGAGTGAAACATGGATCTTTAGAGATGTATTAATAAAGTAGATCACTAAGACCTATTCTTATTACCTGTGCTTCCGCTTCCAGTTAATGGATGCTAGCGATGGACTTTAAAGAGACCTTAGCTCTCTTTCCCCAGGAATGCTGGATCTCATATTTGTATTTCCCAAATATGTATTCCTAAATGTGAAATGATGCCTGATTGCTGAAGAATATGATAGTGATTTTGACAGAAAGAAATAAAAATCTCCACATACTGATTAGTGAGACCACCTGGCTCCAATACTTACTAGCTATGTAACCTGGATCCAGTTACTTTGACTCTCTGAGCCTCAATTTCCTCATCTGCTAAAATGGGATAATACCCCCCACCTCACAGTCATTATGAGTGATACAGTGTGTGGAGAACAATCGAGTCACTCAGTTAATGTAAGAGAACTGAGCCTTCCCATTCAATTCAGTCACTTTGGCTTTATTGTTGGCTTTAGAAGTAATAAAAGGAAATGGCAGATAAACCCATTGGAGAGATGTCATGCTCTCTTAGAAAAGTGTCTGTTTCCCCTGGTCTGTTCTCTTCGGGTCAGTGAGATGTCAACAAGGCTGAGTCAGCAGCTACCTAACTTGTGCTGTCCTTTCCAGGTTTCTGTCCCCTAAACAAAAGCCGGCTGTCAAACTTTCTGTCTATTAATGAATCATTTTTCTCTTTTATTCTCTTGGTCTTAAATATAGGAATGATCCAGAGAAACTAGATGCCTTCATCATGGACAAAGCCCTTCTGGATTATGAAGTGTCAATAGACGCTGACTGCAAACTTCTAACCGTGGGGAAGCCATTTGCTATAGAAGGTATTAGCCAGTTACTCTTGATTCACTTTGACTCAGGATGTTCTTGGTTTGCCAACCTAGCAAGTCATAAATGCCAAAGTCAGAGGCAAAAAGCTATTCATCTTGCCTTGTTTTCATTTTCAACTCATAAGTATTTAGCTATTAAGTTGCTGGAGTTAGGAATTTATTTTTCACCTACTCCACAAAAATTTATTTACCCAATTGTTAAAAAAAAAAAACAACAACAAACACTGTTACCCAAATGATGTTGCTTCAAATATCTGAGAGTGGTGGCGCAGTGTAACAAACGGGGAGTCCAATTTTAATTTAATTCCTACAATGAATCTGATGCAAAAGCTAGGATGATTGCATTCTACAATTGGAAGGACCTCAATGTCGATCTAATCCAATCTACTCATTTTATCCACAAGAAAGCTCAGGGATATTACATTACTTTTTTCATAATCACAATTAAATGATAATATTGGAATTAGAATCCAAATCTCATGGTTTCTAAATAAATGTTTTTCCACTGGATGGGAAAACAATAGAAAAAGAAATCTCCTTCTATACCTTAATAACCTCTAAGAATCCTAAATAAAACCTTGTTTGGGACCTCAGGTTTGCCTTTCTCCCCACAGGTAGCAAATTTTTACTCCCAACTTCATCAACCAATCAATCAAACTTCAGGGCCAGAGAAGGATTGCTTTGTCAGTTGCTCCTTTCATTCTGGACAACAGTTGATATATGGAGCTGATAGTTTGAACCAGCAAATTTCACATCTCCCAATTCCCAGCTTCCCTTCTCTGACAGTACATGCTGGCTCTCAAGACAGCCATGCTCACTTGTCAGAAAACACTTTGACTTGAAACAATCCCATGAGGGTGCCCAACTCCTATCCCAGAAAACCCTGCTTTTCCGTATGTTAACTAGTGTATCAAAACTATTCTGATTCCAATCTCCCAGCTACAGTTGGTCTCTGTCTCCTCTAAACATATCAGCAAATTTTTTACTGCAGTCTTTGTTTTTGTGATAAATGAGAATGTAAGAGCTGATGTTTCTTTGAGCCTTCTCCTAAGAGAAATCAATCTTTTCTCCAGGCAAAGTGACCTCCACCTGAACCAGGTGGTAGAACTCAGGAAGAGAGAGATTTAGTGGTAGTTGTCTTCTATTAAAACTACAATCCGAGGCAGCACAATCTAAAGAACAAAAGAAAGAAAGAAAAAGCAAGAAAATCAATAGAACATTTATCATAGAACCCCATTTTGATGTAGCAATGGAAAAATTCCCATTTTTGTGGCATCTGGGGATATGAAAGGGATGTTACTTTTTTTTCTGTCCTAGATACACTGGGTAACTGAGGTCCCTTCTGCCTTTAGCAGCTACTAACAATGAATCATTTGTAGCGGGCATAAGAATGAGGGACTCCATTCTCCACCTTTGTCTTCAGGGGGCAACCCTATCTTGTCAAAAAACAGTGGTGAGATGGCTTGTTTGCCTCTGCTAGACCCCAGTGCCAGATGCCACACAATTAACTCCCCACTGGTTTCCTGTTTACATTTCCATCTGTGCTCCTGAGACTTAGTATCTTACAGTTCCCATCATCTCCACACACCACATTGTTTTCAAAGGGGATAAGCACAAAATGGCGCATGAAAGAACTCTCTCAGCAAGAGAACAGAAAGACTACAGACTTGAATAGGAAACATTCTCCTCCTGGTTGGTTTATTCTTAAAATAAATAAATAAATAAAACCCACTGGTGGTTTATTCTGGGTAAGGTGCAAATCAGAAATTTTAATTCAGTACTACCCCTCCCAACAAGTTCACAGCCTGACAACAACTTGGTAAAGCACAAAGAGAGGATACTTAAAAGTCACAAACAACAATGTAATAGGGATACTAGTAAAAGTCTTGATCACTGCTTTTTTAAAATATGTTAATTTCGGGCAGCCCGCGTGGCTCAGCAGTTTAGCGCCTGCCTGCAGCCCAGGGCCTGGTCCTGGAGACCCGGGATCGAGTCCCACATCGGGCTTCCTCCATGGAGCCTGCTTCTCCCTCTGCCTGTGTCTCTACATCTCTCTCTCTCTCTCTCTGTGCCTCTCATGAATAAGCAAAATCTATTTTTAAAAAATGTTAATCTCATAAATTTTTAGGGAATATTTCTCTCAAGGAAATTTTTAAAAATATTATATGCTTTGACAACATTTATGTTTTTTGAACTTATAAAAATGTGGACTTACTAATTAATTAGACATTATATGCATTAAAATGTCATGAAATTTACAAACAATTCTTACCCTTTTAGCTTACAGGAATGTTTTATATATATGTATCTGTATCACCTGTGTAATAACAGTGATGTAATAGATGATGTATTACCTAGTATGTAACTCATGAGGTTAAATTTGAAATAAGTATCTAATTCATATATTGATGGAGCTCATGAAAGGACCTTGGTATCTGCAAATAGTTTCCCAAGTGCTTAAATGGCTTTGGGAACTTAGGAGGGGAAGACAGAGTCCATTGATTTCTTCATGTTGAATCTACCTTTACTTTATATAGTACTGATACCCCACCAACTCCTTGTGAGTACTGCTCACCCCTCCCAACTTCACCATTCTGCATTTATTTAGGCTTCAATATTTTTTTAAGATTTTAGTTATTTATTCATGAAAGACAGGGGGGGTGCAGAGACATAGGCAGAGGGAGAAGCAGGCTCCCTGAGGGGAGCCTAATGTGGAACTATGATCCCAGGACCAGGGGACCAGGGGATCACAACCTTAGCCAAAGGCAGACACTCAACCATTGAGCCACCCAGGCACCCCTTATTTAGGACTCAAAGGCAAAGGTGAAGCATATGTGAGCCAGTGGCTCCACTTTGAGTTTGAAACCTTTTCCTGAGGACTCAGCCCAGCAAACGGAAACTATTCAGAATTCAGAAGCATGTGGAAAGTCTTTCGTCATATTAAATACCATACACCAGAGACACAAAGACATATCATGTGCTCTGGAAAAAAAGAAAGTGTTAAGATAAATGAATACATGTCCCAAATTTATGCATTGGAGTTAGCTGACAATAAAGGTCAGATGGGAAGAAAGAGTAATGGAACTGCACGGTAATGATTTGTGACCTTTCTGCCAAAGACCTTTGCCTGTTTTTGAGTTTGTTCTTTTACTTGCTTTCCACTAATTATTTAATACAGTGCTTGGAGCACTAGCTCTGGAACCTGAGTGCTTGGGTTAGAATACAGTTGTTGTTACCAACTGTGCCCCATTGAGCAAGTCATTTCATCTGTTCTTCAGGCCTCTCATCTGCATAATGGGCTTATGAATGCCACATCTAGAGTGGAGTCGTGAGGGTTAAGTAAAATAATACATATGAAGCATGGATAAGCATAGAGTGCCCAGTAAATTATTATTCGGTATATTGAATTAATAGACTGAGACGGATTCCCTATAAAATTATCCCAGGATAGACAGCTTTCATATATCTCAGCTTCTCCCACGCACTCCTCTCTTCACTCTCATGTGCTTGGGGGTAAGGGAAACCCATTCTTAAAGTCTGCTTTACAGTTGGGACTATTACAATATGTTCTCAACTATTGCCCCAGAGTAGCTAAATATGGTATTCCAAGGAGAGACAGCAAAAATGAATTAATCTTTCTTCCTGAAGCCTTTTTAACCCTATCTAAGATCTCATTTTCAAAATATCTATTACCCAACTACATTTCAGGAAGATTCTTTTAGTCTATGAATTTCCAACTATACATTTGCTAGCCAAAATATATTTCCCCCACTCTTAGCTGAGTAAAGCTGATTTATCCATGGGGAAAAGATCAGAATTCTGTTCTGAAAATTGTTCTCTTGGGCTATTAAGCTGTATCCAATTTCCAGGGTGCCTGATGCCTTCATCTTTAGGGTTGAAGGATTCCATTTTGCTTCATCCATCAACCACAAAATAGTCAACCTCTTCTTTATTGCAAAGCCATGTTTCTAATGATAATGAAAGCAACTCAGGCTGCTAGGTTGAGTCAGCAATTTAAAAATAAAAAATTCTTTAACCAATGAACACAATCAAATTTGAAAAGCAACTAATAAAGAGAAGGACAGAAATGAAACTTTCAAGGTTTTACTAGTTTGTGTTTCTGAATAAAATGGATTTTTATGTCTTTTAACAAATACCTCTTCTAATCACCACATAACTCTTTTTCCCATGAGAAATTTCCCCCCTTGTTCTATATGCATAGTTTATTTTAATTAGCTCATAATAATCATTATTAATGCTAATAATCATTTAAATATCAATACTCAATATATATTAAAATAGAAAATTTAAAAGGATAGTAATCTATTTTTAGCAGTAGATTGCAAATTAACCTTGAAGTGATGGAGTAGAGTGATTTAATATTTATTATTTCCTAGGTAGCAATTTTTTATAAATGTCCCTGCAACTTCAACATAGCTTTTTCCCTAAGGCATTTTTAATACTTTTGTTGTAGTGCCAAAATTCTATTCTTAGAATATGTAGATTTATCATAAGTATTAATTTCAGCTTTTTAAACTTTACATCATGCATTTTTGTCTCATCTACCCTAAATGCCACTATCAAGAATCAATCTAAGATGCCTCCTCTCATCCTCTCATTGGGTAGCAAGCTCATTCCTTTAAACTCCATAGAATTTTATCTATCCTCCTCATTGCATCCAGTTTTTCTATTTGACCTTTATTGAATTTATGCATCATCTATCTTGTTTTCCAGAAAAGTCCTGTAACTTTCTACCACGTTGTGTAGCTATTTATGTCTGCTTCATCTCCCCAAT
Source organism: Vulpes lagopus (assembly GCF_018345385.1). Lineage (NCBI taxonomy): Eukaryota > Metazoa > Chordata > Mammalia > Carnivora > Canidae > Vulpes > Vulpes lagopus. Next base: position 74,540,293 of record NC_054830.1, read on the forward strand.
GCCCCCATGAGCTTCATAAGGATAGAAATGGTGTCTGAGTTAGCTTGGAAGCCTCCATAGCCTTTGGTGGAGTATTTGGCACAGAATAAGCATTCAACACATGTTTGTGGAATTATGAATAGATGAATAAGTGTGTAATAAGTGCATATCAAATGAAAAATGAAAACATTTTGCCATTATTAACTTAACCTGGGCTCAAATTGTTGGCTTTGAGATGATTCTTAGAAGAAAAGATATAGTCAGGGAATATCCTTGCTAGTTAATTTCTTCATATATGTATAATCATCTATCAGTCAGGGCTGTACTTACATTTATTTACACAACTTATTGAAAAGTGTATAAACAATCTGTCCATGAATGACATATATATCTGTTTGCTGAAAAAAAGCCATCAGTTTAGATGATTGTGGTTCTTTACTGAATTGCCTGGTTCAGGGAGATTACATCAATATGACTATAGTGATAGAACCTGTGTTGAAGAGGAGGAAATAGGCCAAGTATTCCCTTGTCTTGATCATATCAAGTTTTGGATGGGATCCCTGGGTGGTGCAGCGGTTTGGCGCCTGCCTTTGGCCCAGGGCGCGATCCTGGAGACCTGGGATCGAATCCCACGTCGGGCTCCTGGTGCATAGAGCCTGCTTCTCTCTCTGCCTGTGTCTCTGCCTCTCTCTCTCTCTCTCTCTCTCTCTGTGACTATCATAAAAAAAATAAAAAGTTTTGGACACAGTAGAAAGAGCATTGGCTTTAGACTCAAAGAGACCTACTTCCAAATGCTAGCTTTGCCAACTACAAACTGTGTGACCTTAGTCAGTTTACTTATTCACTCTTTAAGTCCTAAAGTAATACTTATCATGTATAAGTTCATACAGGGGTTAGACACATGTGGAATATTACCTGGTAGACAGTAGGGATCAATATGTTCTAGTTCTTATTAAATTCCAGAAAGATCTAACTCAACTACATACCACAGTCTAGTATGCAATCTTAGTCTAGCGCATGATCTATAAAATGGGGTAAGGTACATACAAAGTTTATTTTGGCACATAGTGTATACTAATCTCTCAATACCTGTTAGAAATTGTTTTGAAAGTTATTGCTTCAGGGGGAAAGTGGTGTAATATTCAGCAAACCTGGTACTAGTTATCCTGATGATCAACCCATTTCCAGCAGATAGTTCCAAGTCTTCCTACTATATGTTCTATATGCCCCAGTTCTCTCTCATGGCATCTATCTCACTAGTAATGAAATAATCATTACATAGTGCAATAATAACTATCTCCCTAATGTCATATACACTCAATAACAGGGACTATGTATGCCTTGTTCACTGCTAAATCCTGATCACTTAATGCAGTGCCTATTCCTCAGCAAACATTTGTTGAATGAATGAATGAATGAATGAATGAATGATGAATGGATGGATGAGTCAGTAAGTCATTGAATTTTATTAGACATATGACTAGTATTGTGCCTGACATGTAAATAAATACTGAATGAATGAAAATGCAATTGAGGTGTCAGTAGTGTTCATTGTAATAAAAGTTTCTAAAGAAAACTGGTTACTTCCTTGTTGTTACCCATTATAAAAAAATGTTACTTAATGATAACATCAGCAGAACAGGCTGCCTATGTAAAGTCTTGTATTGTCAGTCTTGCTTTTCAAACCAAAACTACTAAGCACAAAGTAGGCACTCAAAATAGCTCTTTGAATGGAATATTCTAATCATGCTCTTGACGTTGTCATCATTTCCTTGACTTGCCATTGTTAGGCAACAGACAAAATCCCATACAGCTCTTTAAAATTCAAAAATATTTTCTGCATTATTTATTTCTTCTCTTTTATTGGTTATAAACACATCTCAGGCCTCATTTTTTTAAAAAAGGATTTGTGTATCTGCAATAAAAAAAATGGAACAAAAACTAATGTCCAGAAATAAATTGTAAGATAGAATAATTATAGCAAGCATTTGTTTTCATGAAGTATTTTTGAATTCTTGACAGCCTTTTAGTCTTTATCAGTGAAAAAAGAACTAGTTATACTTTTAATTTATCTTCCTCAATCATCCTGAGGGTGAAACATCTTTTTTGACTATGTTATCCAATAACTAAAGATAAAATTAGTTAATTAGCCCTTTCACATGGCTCATCAAAGAGAATAACAGTGAATTAACAGTTTGGAAAGGAAGTAAAACCACACAGAGTGAGGATAGAGAGTCCAAGCTGATTAATAAAACTCTAACAACAAAAAAAAAAAAATAAAACTCTAACAACACATTACATTCACCTTTGTGTTCCTCCTTCATCCTTTCCCCTGCCTTTCTTGCCTTAAATAACCACTATCCTGGATATCTGGCTTATTAGTTCCTTGAATTTCTTCTAACTGTACTTTTGCCACATACATATGAATTCCTAAAAAATACACTATTTTATTTTGGATGTGTTTATATTTATACAGTGGATTCATGCTATACTCTTCTGGGACTGACCTTTTTTATCAGTATTGCTGAGAGTCATCCATATTATCCCATGTAATTCTAGTTCATATGTTACACACTATATAATATTCCAATTTTGTAAATATTCCACAATTTATTTATCCATTCTTTTTTCAAAGAAAATTTTTTTCAAAATGTTTACTATGAATAGTGCCTCTAGAACATTCTGGCACATATCTCCTGGTATGGTTGTAGAGAGCTCTTTAGGAATGTACTTTAAAATTACTAGTCCTAGCGGATATAAATGTTCAACTATACAGAATAATAGCAAACTATTTTCCACAATGGTTATATTAATTTGTATTCGCAGAAGCAACATAATAAGTGATGTTATGGACCTACATCTTCTCCAACACCTGGCCTTACCAGACTCTTTTTTTTCTTATTGACAAATTTTTGTAGATGTTTTAATTCTCGTGTTATATTGTATGTTCACATGGTCTCATTATTTAAAAATTGACAAAATAAAAGCAAGAGAGGTTCATGCATGGCCAATGATGAGAGAATGTCATAAACCAGGGATTATAATTAATCCAATTTTGTGTGTTAAGGTTCACAGGAGGGGTTCTAAGAGAGGTGGGTAGGCAATCCTAGTCCTGGTGAAGGCCTCAAAGGTATCTTCTCAAAATTCTCTTGAAAGGAAGGACAAAAGGCCTTGGAATACAGTATGCCACTAAAACACAGTGCACAGCCCATTCCTCTCCTTTCCAGATTCATCTCTTCTATTCAGAAAGGCAGCAGATGCATAGTAATCATACCTTGGATATTACTGAGTCCTTTGAAAGAAAGATGGTGAAAGCTCATCCTACCCTTGTTACCAGATCTGATAGCAATATCACATAAGTGTGGTGGCACATCTTAGGATCCTCTCGAATGAAAAGCTGATATGGTATTATATTTTCTTCTAGGATATGGCATTGGCCTCCCACCCAACTCTCCACTGACCTCCAATATATCCGAGCTAATCAGCCAATACAAGTCACATGGGTTCATGGATGTGTTGCATGATAAGTGGTACAAAGTGGTTCCCTGTGGAAAGAGAAGCTTTGCTGTCACTGAGGTAAGGAAAAAGAGTGCTGATAATGTTGATTCTTTGTATCACTTTACCTTGAAGAATATGAAGAAATGCTGTTACATATGTCTTGTGGTCAATAATCTAGGCTATTACGTCTACTAGAATTCACCATGATGTTTGCATTACTCCTAACTCCACTTGAAGAGTGTACATTCCGGTAGGAATTTGCATAAAGACTAGTTTGTCTTGGATTTAAATATGATGCCATTTTGATGAGTCAATGTCTGAATTTTCCACTTTTTTTCTATATGTTATATCCCAAAATGCAGAAGAAATGCTGTTTGAATTACGGCAATAGTATCTAAGATTGTCATTAACAGTGTTTGGTTCAATTGTTAATTACTGGACTAATGATATGAACTTCAGTAGATCCTTCAGGATCTACTCAAAGTATTTCCCAGTGGTCCAACCATGAATCCTTTGTGGGTTCACAAAAATAAACACACCTTAATGGGTAATTCTTAGATTACCAAATCATAGATTTTTTTAAACTGAAAACAACCAAAACCTTTCTTTTACAGATGAGAAACTAATACCTAGAGATCTAAATGATTTGCCCAAGGCCCACAAATAGTCAAAATCCACTTATTTCTATTGTAGTGTTGTGCCTTTATAATATAATTAGAAAGAAACCATGAAAGTGAATAATTAAGATAGGAAACTAAAAGATATAACAAGAACCATAAGTTCAGATATTTAAAAGAGAAGCCAAATAAACTAGTACAAGATCAGCCAGACATTTATTTTTTTTAAAGGGTCTTTGCGGATATGGTTTTTTTTTTTAATTTTTATTTATTTATGATAGTCACACAGAGAGAGAGAGGCAGAGACACAGGCAGAGGGAGAAGCGGGCTCCATGCACCAGGAGCCCAACATGGGATTCGATCCCGGGTCTCCAGGATCGCGCCCTGGGCCAAAGGAAGGCGCTAAACCACTGCGCCAGCCAGGGATCCCTCAGCCAGACATTTAAAAACACAACACTACAGTCAACAACAATGGCTTCACATAACCTCTATTTGCCAACAACTCACAAATTTACATATCTAAAGATTCTTCTGAGCTCCAGAACCATATGTCTACTTTCCACCCTTGAATATCTTACAGGCATCTCACATTCAACTTGTCAAAAACTGAACCTTTGATCTTCTCTCCTAAATCTGCTTTTCCTCCTGCGCTTCATATTTTGGGTAATGGCGCCTCTGTCCATTCAGTTACTCATTCCAGAAACTGTCAAGGATCCTTCATGCCTTCCACATCTCCCCTTTTGCATCCATCAACAAGCCATATTTTCCTTTCTATAAAATATATCTCAAGTATGCCCATTTATTGCCATCTTCACTGTCATTGCTGTAGTTCAAGCCCTCATCCTTCATCCAGACCACTGCAAAAGTCTCCTCTAACTGTTTTCTGTTTTCATGCCTGCCTTTCTCCAATTTGTTTTCTACATGGCAGTTCACTCTTTTGCTTAGAAGTCTGCATTGGCCTGTCATGTTAATTAGGGAACAATCTGAAATGCAGAACATGGCTACACTGCCCTGTGGGACTGCCTACGTCTTCAGTCTCATCTCACACCACTTTCCTCCTGCCTCATTACATTCCCACAACCATGGCCATTTTATTTATTTTTCTAAAGATTTATTTTATTTATTTATTTATTTATTTATTTATTTATTGAGAGAAAGAGGGCTCGCACGTGTATGTGCTCACAAGCAGGGGGAGGGGCAGAGGGAGAGGGTCTAAAGCAGACTCTGAGCTGAGCCCAGAGAGCGACCTGGGGCTTGATCTCACGACCTTGAGATCACGACCTGAGCCAAAGCCAAGAGAGTCAGACATTCAACCAACTGAGCCACCCAGGGACCCCACAATGGTTATTTTATTTTATTTTTTTGTTTGTTTTTGCTTTTGTTTTTGTTTTTCACAATGGTTATTTTAGATAGAGAAATGCCAGTGGCTTCCCTGTCTTGGCAACTTGGCACATGTTATTGGATCATCCTTCCCAAATACTCTTACCCCTGACGTTTACCAGCTAATGCCTCTTATAAATTCCCAGCTGAGGGGCCCCTGGCTAGCTGCGTTGGTGAAGTGTCTGCCCTGCATCAGTCTTCCTGCTCAGCGAGGAGTCTGTTTCTCCCTCTCCTTCTGTCCCTGTCCCTGCTTGTGCTCTCTCACGCTCTCTCTCTCTCAAATAAATAAATAAAATATTTTTTTAAAATAAATAAATTCCCAGCTGAAATCTCACTTCTCCAGACCCTGCCCATAATCCCTGTTTCAATCCGAATCATATCTTCCTTTTTAATCTATTATAGCTCATTGAGAAGATGGTCATAGGGCAAAGATTTAAAGAAAGCAAAGAGGAAAATGGGGGACTTAGGAAACTAGCATGTTCACTTTCCTACCATGTGACAAAACCAATGAACTCATTGGTTCCAACTACAACCCTGTTAGTCAGGCATTTTTATTTTTATTTGGAGTGGTTTGCATGGCTCTTTCTAAAAGTAAAATTGGTCTTATACTAATGAACTGAATTAAGTCAAGTCAGCCAAGAAGCAAACAAACCAATTGTTTAAATTGTACGAATCGCTTGGTGTTTTCTACTATTTGCTGTGACCATGGTTAACTAATGCTAAAATTTCCAAGTGATTGAAGGTTGACAGCAAGACATTAGACAAGACAAAAGTTGCCTCCCAGTCATGTCCCCAAAGCCAACCATATAGAGTGATTTGCACCTCCTGATCACACCTCTAGGTTGTTCAGAGGACCATCAGATGGAGCTATCAGCTAAAGGGACCATCTGAGCCCATTGGACACATAGAGGGGAATATCCTTTTGGAGACTAGCAGAAGTCTATTTATTCCAATATGAAAGGAGCTACCACAAAGCATGATAAATTTGAAGCCATACATTTCTGGACTTGTATCCTGAATCTACCAATTAACAACTGAATGACTTAACTGCTATTAAGTCTGAGTTTCCTCATGCATAAATGAATATGATAAAACCTGCCTTGCTATTTTGTTCTGAGAAGAGGAGATCATTTATGTATAGACCTAGTAAGAAACCTGACATAATAAATAGTAAATAATGGAAGTGCTAATATTCCTCTCCATCAGGAGAATTTCCTGAGGTTCATAGATATCTTCAGGTGTCTTCCTGCAGCTCTTTATAGAAGTGAGAAAACCTTCCCCAAAGACCAGCAGTGTATTTCCTCATATTTCATTGGCCAAAATCGTGTCATCTGCCCTATGTAATCCAGTCAGTGTGAGGGGAATGAGATCACCATGATGGATTAGACCAATCATGAGTCATCCCCTAGGACTGATGATGGGCCAGCTTCCCTTGAAATATATGATCACATAGAGAAGACCTAAACAAAAGCAAGATTCCCTTAGGAAGAAGGAGATGGGAGAGTGAATGCTAAATAAGCAATCACTGACCTCTTCTACACTCACTCTACAAATTGAAAGTTGCTTCTGCTCTCATCCCACTCACTTCCATTCATCTATACAATAAGATATTTGGATTTTATCATCTACAGGAGTCCTCTCAGCTTTGACCAGTGATTATGGTTTCCCTTTATATTATCCTGAGATAAAAATATTAATATTCTTTACAGTATAACAACATGGTTGAAAACAGGGGCTTTCGAGACAGTTCTGGATTTTAAACCTTTCAGGTTTGTGATATAGGACGTGATACTTGACGGTTCTAAGCCTCATCTTCTGTAAATTGGTGGTGGGAATATCTATAGGATTATAGAAAAAATTGTCAGATAAAGCTTGTAAAATATTGAGCTTATACCCAAATATACTAACCACAAGGTCACTTATGCTCTTAAGGATTTTGAAGTTTTATCATAAATATCCCAGGACTAGGGCAGCCTGGGTGGCTCAGAGGTTTAGCGCCGCCTTCGATCCAGGGCGTGATCCTGGTAGATCCAGGATTGAGTCCCACGTCGGGCTCCCTGCATGGAGCCTGCTTCTCCCTCTCTCTCTCTCTCTCTCTCTCTCTTTCTCTCTCTCTCTCTCTCCCTCATGAATAAATAAAATATTTTAAAATAATAAATAAATAAATAAATAAATAAATATCCCAGGACTGTCAGTAATTTTAAACAAAACCAATTAAGTATGGACAAATAAGAGGACATATTTTGAATAACAAATAATCAGCAGAAGTCATAAACTGTTTAGATGATGCATACAAAATACACTGAATTTTTTTTCAACCATGGCTTTTAATGGGCCAAATTCAGGGGAGAGGCATTGTGGGAAATTCTGGGTGTATTGAACTGGAAGCAGCTGAATAAGAGACTGATAACAGGATCAAGTTATGGTTGTTGGGGCACCCGAGTGGCTCAGTAGTTGAGCATCTGCCTTTGGCTCAGGTCCGGTCCCACATCAGGCTCCCCACAGACAGCCTGCTTCTCCCTCTGCCTCTCTCTGTATGTCTCATGAATAAATAAATAAAATCTTTTTTAAAAAGTTATGATTGTTAAGACCAACCTGGTCGTATGGATCAGCTGAATTTGGAAGGAGGGGAGGGGTAGGAATGAAGAGAATGGAAGAGATGCATATTCTTAATTCTGTCTCAGAGACAGAAATGAAAGAAGAATCTGTATGTGTGGTGGTAAGAGGGCCACTCCCAGCCTCGGGGAACATTCTGAACATACAGGGAGCTATTGTTTCTGAGGAATGGTGCTCTGTACTATGGCATCTCCCAGTCCATGCAATAACTGCTTTATGACAATGCTCACCTGTGTGCATTTAAACAGCAGTACACATCCTTGTGCAGGCTGACACATTTGTCTTGTACAACCTAAGATAGAATTTCTGAATGTCACCCTCACAAAACCTACAGGTAGAATGTAATTAAATGAAGCCAATCTTCCGCTGAGCTTGGTGTCCTCTGTGAAGGCCCTGTGCCTGCTGGATTTCCCTTTGCTTGATCCATGATTTTCCACCTGCTTTTTTTTTTTTAACTCTTCTCCCAGAAAAGGTCAGAAGAAGGAAGCGTACCTGTTAGTACTTTATCAGCCCTTTTGTCTTAAATGCCATACATTGCTAGGCTATGATAGTGTAGAGAAACAAAGACTGGCTCTGACATCAGACACCCCATATTGGAAGCCTGCTTCTACCATCAGCTTGCCTTGCGCAAGTTGCTAAGTCACTCAGTCTCCACTTCTTCATCTCTTCTGTGGCTTCTTGTGTAGAATAAATAAAATAGTAGTTTAATAGACACGTCCCACTCTTTCACCCCCCCTCCCAGAGGGAGGGCTACAGTGTGCAGTGCAGCAGAAGCAGGTATATTCTGGAGGGCACCTCTCCCAATAGGGGCTCTTGTGGAAAACATTACTCTGTTAATTTCTGACCTGACCTCCCATTTTCCAGGTCCAGTCCTAGTAATTAAGCCACAGAGTAATTAAGCACCCTTGTACTCTGAAAAAATATCCTAGTTTGGCTAATGAGTAATATGGTCACCTACTAACATGACATGAAAGATGCTTTTTCTTCCTATTTCTGGTAATTGGACATTAGTACTTCCTCCCCCGTGAGAATCTGGATGTATTCACCTCCCATCTCTTGGCAACCCCAGAGCTGTCTAGCTGCAGTCTCTCTGGAGGATAAACTCATTTTTTTTTTAATTCCAGGGCTTTATCTGGTCCCCAGAGTCACCTAGAAAATTGCAGGTCCAGTTCTGCTGACCAGACTCGGGCAGTTCTCAGAGTGGAATTTTAAATTGACTTCAGTTGTTTCTCCATAGTCGTCCTAACACAACTCTGTGCCCAGAGCAGACTCCTTGTCACTCAGTTCCACTGGAGAAAATGTATGGTAGACTTTAAATTCCTCCATTTCCTTTTGACTAAGCAAAAAATGTAATTTTTTTAGTAAAGTCACTGAGTGAATTTAGGGTTCCAGGGCAACTGTTTTGTGAAATCTGTTACTTGCAAACCAGGAACAGGAAGATGGCAGACCATAGACCACAGTTTAGCAAACTCCCAAAATTCTTTAAAAAACTATGAAGATCTGTGATGATATCTTTTTTTAAATCTCTTTTAAATAATGGATTGAAGACCTAATTGGTTGAACTTTTTAACCAACTGGAAATAGTAGAGAAGGAAGAGGAAATAGTGGTCTTGGCAGAGAATGGATATCACACTCAGAGTCCGAGGAGTTTCTAAGAAACCATTTGCAAAAGTATGGTTTAAGGAAACCAACAGATATAGCACATTCTTCCAGGGCAAGTAAAGTGAAGAAGCCATTATCATATCTAGGCTCAAGAGGAAAAATGGAGAGAGCCATTCCTAGAGCTCAGGGAGGCGATGGTGGAGGGCTTCCTAACAGGAGCTGTAGCCTTTGACAAGGGACATAGCTAACCCACAGTGACCCGGCTAGGAAGTGGCCAGAGAATAAATTCCTGACCTCAGCCTCCTCTTGCCTCATCATCATCTCCCACCACCGCCTTAGGTAAAGGGATCCTATCACTATGGTCCACAGAGGACCTCCCCAGGGCACAAAGGTGGATGGAGAAAGATGGAGAGTGGATCTGGAAGGGCAAAAGAATGTCTAGCACAGCCCCTCATGGGAGATGAAGATGGAGATGGGACAGTTAGAGGAAAGTGCCCGCAGCCTGACCATCTGAGAATGTGCACTTTCTGCACCCAAACCCAGGTCCAACCTGTAGGCAGACCGCTCATGCCTTGCCTTAGTCAGAAAAGAGAGAGAAGTGCAACCAGGTCCACTATAGCAACACTTGGGAGCCAGGCCATTGTGGCTCCAGCTTTACTATGAGGAGGCAGCTTTATGTCCTTGGAAAAGTTACTTAACCTCTCTCAACCTCAATTGAATCCATACCTTGCTGGATTGTTAAACGATTCCTCTGAATCCAAGGGTGTCCTTGTGCTGTTATTGAGTGCTGAGACAAACAAATACATACTAAGCAGGAAGTTAAACATTGCCAGGAAAGGAGTTCCATCTCAGGAGTTCAGAGACCTTGACTGCATGGTGTAAGGAAAAGGAGAAGTAAATTTTGGACCAGTCTAAAGGTAAATCATTGTACTTTTCGGTGTTTCTTAATCTCAAGGGAAGTGCACAATGAGAAACTTTGCCCCCCTTCCATTTCTGAGCTCATCTTCAACTTCACCTTTACTACATCCCTGAATTTGCTCCATCCATGGCCTCTCCAGTCCTGAACTTCATTTAATAAGGGATGGGACCACTGGGCAGAGATGAAGTGAGATGTCTGCTAAGCTCATTATTAGGTTATTTTTTTTAAAGCTGACGGTAAATGATTTGTTTTCAAGAGCACTGTAGAGGTGCAAATGTAAAAATAACCGGTCTCAAAATATCTCCGTCACAAAGGTACATCAAAACATCGAATGCAAATTGCTTAACCTCTCTGAGTCTCCTCTGCTCATTGGAGAGAACAATATTTGGTGCTTCTGGCTTGGTGTAAGGAACAGAGACAATGTACATAAAAGCGCCTGCCATCTAGAAAAGCAGGTGCTGAATGAATGGTAGTCATCATATTTGTCTGCCACGAACCAACTGAGTGACCTTCAACAAATCACTAAAGTTCTCTCAGGTTTGTTTTCTCACCTTAAGATTGAGCTGTGTAGCATGTCCAGCTCAAAGAACGCTGTAGTTCTCAGGCTGACAGGTTTAGAGGGATCCTGTCCTAAAAGATGCAGATCCTGGGACACAGAGAAGGACAGTGAACTGACTGGCTTCCAGTCTGGGCTCTCCATCTCTGACCATGGCCCAAGACCACCAAAACGTGCATCCCATAGGAGACCTACTAGTTTGTTCACTGATAAAATGGAGTTGTCTTGCGGCAAATCCATTCTTCCTTCCATTAATATTTTTGGGGGGAGGTGGGGAGGAAAGGATTAACCAACTACACATTGAAAGCCGAATAGATCACATAAGTCACATCAAGAGGCTTCAATGCTGGTCAGTTTTCCTTCCATTTTGTCTTTAAAACCCAAAGGGAATGGTATGGGGGTGGGGGAGGAGTGAGTTTTAATGCAGTCTTTTCTGCTCTTGACAACTAGGTCACATCTCAACAGCCTCCTGCCCCTCTCATCCCTACCCCTTCCTTTTTCAATTTAAAATGTCACTGCTATCCAACCTGATGAAAGTTATGGCGAGGCAAGGAGAGTTAATGACTGTAGATTGCTTTAAATTGAAAACCCGTGTATGTCGGGAGCCACCTTGACAGCTGAGTGCTTCCCTTGGAATAGCCTAAGTAATTAAGTTTCATATTTAAGCCAAGCATAAGGTCAGATGGATCCTATCCAGGTAGTGCTTTCTGGAAACCTGAGAGGCACAACACTGTACGTGTGTCCTTTTATGATGTGGGGTGGAATTGTGCATGAAGAAAGGGAGGCCAATCTCAGAAAGGCCTTACCTTCTTATGCTCTGCTACCTGAACAAATTCATCCATCCATCCATCCACCCACCCACTCATCAGCACACATGTATTGAAGCCCTGTGTGCCAGCCCTGCATCAGGTGCAGCCGATGCAGAGAGGAATACAGAACTCACAGGCAGGGAGACAGACCTGTGAACAAACCCCGTACACCACATCGTCACAGGGACAGCAGGAGAAGAAGACACAGGCAAGCCCATGAATCACTTATGGAAGAGTAAGGATGAATCAGAGAGGGCTTCCCGGAGGAGGTCACCCCTGTAGGGGAAAGAACCCTCCAGCCAGAGCATGAGCAAGACACTGAGGCACGGATTGCAAACCATATTGCAAGCGATATGGTTTGGCCCCACCCTCCGGAGACACTGCACCCAGTTCTGCTGGATGGACAGGACTTTATGCCCTTCTAGTGGTGCCCTCCTTCGGGATTCTGAGATCATAGACGGCCACCTTGCCTTGTGTTCTGACGTGTAGCTCCCCTGTTACTCCCACTACCACAGAGACATCCTTTTAAATCTCCATATGGAAGGCAGTCTGAAATAACTGGAAAAATTTCAGCTCCAAAAGTAGACATACTGAGGTTTGACACCCCGCTCCATCACTGTGTGTCCCTGCAAGCCATGCAGCTTCCAAAACTTCAGATCCTTCCCCCCAAACTGGGAATGATAATGGAATCTACTTCTAAATCTACTTCTATATTTAATGAGTTATTTTAGGAAGAATACTGATGTTAATAAATATTCCCTCCTCTTTCCCTGAGTATAGAGTTACGTGTGCAGAAGAAAAAAAAAATGGTAAATAACAAGCACGTGTAAGAAATTACAGTTGGTGCACCCTCTGGACCAACTTTTGGACCCGTCTCCAAAAAAGCGGGAGCTTCTTATCATTACACGCCTCTTACAATTCCACCGTAAAGATTCTTTTCTGTGTTACTTACACATGTTATAAAACTGAAGACTGTTTTCCTGGAGGACTTGGGAAATGCATGATTCTGGAATTTTCTGCCTTGCGAAGTGCTGGACTAACCAGCTGTTACCGTATCGTGTTATTTCTTTCTTCCAACTCAGCTTCTAAGTTTGAGCGGGTTCTAAGTTTGAAAATGGTGTATGCAGACCATTAAGAGGCACTTAGATCAGATTTTTAGGGAAACAGCAGTTAACTATTTTCTTCAAATGTGATCACTGGTATTTCAAAGTCAGGTTACCGGATGGGCAGGCTGGAGCCCTAGAGTTCTCCTGTGTGGTTTTCCTCTCCTGCCACATCATCGCAAAGGTGGGGCTGGTGCTCTGCTGCTCTCTGCTTATAATGCATGACAGAAGTTTGAATTTTGTTATGAGGAAAAACTAATTCCAGCGGGTGCCCCCTTCACCCTTGCTAATGACCAAGTAACCAGAGCTCATGGAATAAGGGTCTCTTCCTTTGTATACAAGAGATGCTTGGGCATAAATTATGCCCAAGATGATATACTGTTAATAGTTTTTGCTTTTTCCCCTGGTTACATTCAGTGGAGTCATGAATATTTATGAATATAGTTATTTACTATGCAACTGAAAGGTGTGAACAGTGCTCAAACTGATTAGGATTATTGTGAGAGACAGTCTTCCTTCCAGGTTTTCGGATTTCCATACGCTGAAATCTATAGGGGAATCACATGAAACAGGACTCCTCCCTAATTATTCTTCGTGCTAATAAGTAGTTGCTTCCAAGGCTCTCAAGATTCTGGCTGGAAAAAACCCAGAAAGCTCGGAAATGTGGGAAGCTTGCCATCTAGCGGCTATGATGTGAAGTGTCACAAACGGTCAGAAAAACCATCTTTTTTTGTTCTTCACAAACATCATTAATCAAGTCTAAGAAGGTGAGAAATTGAGCTCACATTCCCTCTGTCATACCCAAGGCCTCCGAAGACCCCCTGTCCCGATGCAGCTGTGGGAAGTGGTGGAGTTTCAGGACACGTCAGATGAGAAGGCGGCATCATGGGGGAGCCCAGGGACCCGTAAGGGGTGCCCCTCTCATCACATTTTAGGTGGCTTCCTGCAACATCTGAGCACGCCAGAGGAGCCAGTGCAGCCCCATGTGGGGCCTCGCCTCTGTCCGCCCCCATCCTGTCCAGTAAGACTTCAGGCCTGGTGTTATGGGTTGAATTGTGTTCCCCAAAAAGATATGATGAGGTTCTAATGAACTAACCCCTGGTACTTCAGAACAAGGCCTGGTTTGGAAATAGGCTCATTGCAGACATGAATAGTTAAATTGAGGTGTGGTCACACTCTAGAGGGATGGGTCCCTACTCCAACATGCCTGGCGTCCTTCTAAGAAGACGGTCACTCTGGAGAGACGGCCACAGGGAGAGCACACTGAGCATGAGGCAGATATTGGATTTATGCAACTGCAAACCAACAGATGCCAAAGACATCAACAAACTGTTAGATGCTCGGAATAAGCAAAGAAGGACTCCTCTAAGGTTTCAGAGGGAACATGGCCCTGCTGACATCTTGATTTCAGACTTGTAGTCTCCAGAACTGGGACACAGCTTCTGGTTAAGCCCCAGTTTGTGGTACTTTGCTACGACAGCCAAGCAGCTGAGTGCACCCAGCCTTTCACCTCCAGGGCTTCGTTCCGCCTACTGCAGGCTCTCATTTTCCAGACAAGCACATGTGGTTGTCCTTGGTTGTGAGCTGCCCTCCCAGCTGCCAGTCTCTCCCCTTCACAATGCCCGATTAATCTTTCTAGAATAGAATCCTGATTCAGTCATTCTTGTGTGCTTTCTATCACTCTTTCGGTGTCCTATAAAAACCACATCTTGGCCAAATATTCAAAACTCCCATTGAGCTGGTTCCTTCCATTTCACTTTGGTATTTTACTCCAGTACTTCAGCCACATTGCACCAGTTGCTGTGATCCCCACCTCTCCCTTTCCCATTTCTGTGGTTATGGGACCTGCCCCCCCTTGTCTTTGTCAGGATCAAACAGTACTTCCTGCAAAGACAAGTCTTCCTCTATTTGTTACCAGCAAGAATTCTAGGAATTTCCCAACAACTTCTCAATTCTCTGAATTCTTATAGCTCTTAGCTTTACGTTCCTGATGACATCTTTCCTTTTCTATCTTATGTTATAATTAACTACAACTTTCTAATGCCTCAAGTCACTCAGCAGCAAGTAGGCTTTCTCAGTGCTCTACATGTTGAAGAAACATGATTGGATAAATGATGTCCTGTAAGGAATGATTGAATAAACACTGCACTTTCTCTAGTGTCTAGGAAATGGACATTCCTTCACTTCATCTAATACTGTGCTCTCCTGTGACCTCCCTGTTCTGGCCACAGTGGCCTTTTTAAAATTCTTCTATTTGAGACCCTCCTCCTGCCCCAGTGCCTTTGCACATGTAGTTCCTTCCTCCCGGAACACTCATCCCTCACTCATCCCGGAGCATCCAATTAATTTATTCTTCTCCTTGATATTTCAGCTTAATCATGATTTCCCCAATGAAAGTTTAGTTCATCTTTTTGACTGGATCAAATTCGCATTGTGTGAACTCCACTGGCACCACAAATTCCTAATGTGTTACCTCTTACCTGCAACACTCACCACAGGTGCCCCTTTAACATTTCTGGGCATGGTAATTTGGCTAATGCCCATCTTCCCTGCAAAACTGTAAGCTCCATGAGGACAGAAACAGCTGGAAAAGAATCTGCTTTAAATCACTATGCTATGCATGCTTCTTGTATAGTAGATGTTTAATAAATATTTGTGAAGAAAGCAAATGAATATAGTTGGGTATATCTACATGTACACGTATATAAACAGTCTTAAAAATTTTCTAGGCAAGCCTAAAGTAGGCACAATTATAACATCTATCATTTTTGTACCTACTATGTGCTAGGCGTTGAGCCTAATTCTTTAATGTGTTCTATCTCATTTAATCTTGAAAATGATGCAATGAGTTAGCAATTGTTGCCCCAGTTTTATAGATGAGCAGTGATTTAAATAAGTAATTTTGCCCACGATCATAGAGTTGTTAAATAGCAAATTTAACAATTGAAATTGTTAAAAATTGAAAGCTCTAGGCAGCCCAGGTGGCTCAGCGGTTTAACGCCACCTTCAGCCCAAGGTGTGATCCTGGAGACCCGGGATCGAGTCCCACATCGGGCTCCCTGCATGGAGCCTGCTTCTCCCTCTGCCTGTGTCTCTGCCTCTCTCTCTCTCTGTCTCTCGTGAATAAATAAATAAAAATCTTAAAAAAAAAAAAAAAAAGAAAAGGAAACCAGTGCTCATACTAAACACCATGCCAGAATTACAAAAGAAAATCAAACAAATTATTCTTGATCCTTTTGAATACACGTTACGCATAAAAGACTAAGCAAATAGTGCTACATCTTTCCAGTCATACTGTTTATTAAATTGTAGATCTCTCAATAGCAAAACTGTTTATTTCTCAAGGGACTCTATCTTGTTCACCACAGAAGACCCATCAGCTGGCACAGGGCCTGGCTCACAGTAGGTATTTGATATATATTTGTTAAATGGATTTGAACTTGAAACAACATTTGTCACATCCAAGAAAAACAAGACACATATAGCCAGAGCCAAATATCTGCTTTGGAGAAAGCAAATAAAGAGTAAGAAAGGAAAAAGAAAGAAGATAGGGTACAAAAGATAGGTGCACATGGTATGCTATTTTAGATGGCTTTTTAATTATTTTAGATGTTCTCTCACTCAAATCTAAAATAATACTATGACACCATTATATATTTTTAAAAGATTTTATTCATTTATTTGAGAGAAAAAGAGAGAGAGAGAGAGAGCACCAGCAGGGAAAGGGGCAGAGGAAGGGGGAGAAGCAGACTGCCCCCTGAGCAGGGAGCCTAATGTGGGGGCTCAATCCAAGGACCCTGGGATCATGACCTGAACTGAAGGCAGGCAGACACTTAACTGACTGAGCCACCCAGACGTCGCTACGACACCGTATTATTCCTGCTTTGCAGATGAGAAAGCTGATGCTCAGAAAAGGTTTTAAACTCGGGGCTGTGTGGTTCCACAGTCTACAGGATGGCTAACCTCAACACAGATTAATGTTAAATATGGTAATTTGCAACACCACAGATAGGTGTGGGCTTCCAGGTCAAGATCAATGACCCACTACCTGGGAAGCTCCCAGAATGGCTGTGTGATACTGCTCAGAAACCCATTCTCCTGACTTGGAAGATGAGGCCTTAAATGAGCCAAAGGATCATCACTTCCATTTCTATTGGTTTTATTTTCCAATATCAGTGATTTTTGCACGTGACCATCTCACAGTTCTTTCCCTGAAAATTCTTGAGGAAAAAATAATGACTTGCTGAAATGGAAGTGCCATTAGGCTCCTGATTTCTTCTGGCACAAACAGCGAACCCTTTTAATTTACTTACTGCGGTGAATGTCCAATGGTCCAGATCCCTCCACAGTGATAAAGAAAAAAAGTAACACTGAAAATGGCTAGGAATAACAGCCAGAGAAAATTGAAGCAATGGCATTGAGCTGCATAATAATGCTGAACTATGAGGTTTATGATATGTGGAGCAATGGGGGACTCAACTTCACATTGACCAAAACTTAACATCCAGCATGACATTGCATCCTCTGCAGGACAGGAGTAAAGCAATTCTTGGTAACACACTGAATTGTTTTAGTGAAGTGGGACCATCTTCCTGAGAGTGTCTGTTCAACCAGGAGTTAACGTCTCCTCTCATGTAACATTTCTGTATGCATGCCCACATCTCACTCTCAGAACAACCACATGCAGTGGAGAAGGCAGGTATAATTACTATCACCATTCTACAGATGAGGAGGCTGAGGTGGGTACAGAAGTGGCTCCTCGAAGGGCTCATCGCTAATCTGGGCAGAGCAGGGACTGGAACCTGGTCTACTGAATTCTTATGCTCTTTCCACTACCCCTCACTACATAGAAGAATAGAGGAATACACTTACTAAAAGTTTCCACGCCCAGTATCTCTTTCCACATGATGACCATCAAGGGTAAGCCAGTGAAGACTCCAGAAGCATGCCTGATGGGCCCGTGAGGTCGTCACTGGCTTCCTCAAGCCTGTGATGGAAGGTTTGCAGTCAGTCCTCAAGGAGTATGCTGAACTGGGGGAGCCAAAGTCAATGCTGAGAAAATGCTTAGAGCAGTAAGTGGCGCCGTGTAAATGGCACACGAGGAATGCTCAGTAAACAACAGACACGTAGGGACCCAGGCTGCCAACTGTTCATTCTTTAAGACTTCATCTTCACCAGCAGGGTAAATAGTACTGAAATTAGTAGTAATATTAATAATGATTAAGGTTTATCATATCAGCTAAGATCAACTTTAATCCTCATACAGCTGCAAACATGTATTATTAGCCCCATTTTACAGATGGGAAAAACTGCAGTTAAGCAAGTTGTTTGAGGCCTTACCGCTACTGAGTGGGCCGTTCAGAGCTGATGCTAGGTGATTCTCTTTTAAATTTTTTCCACTCTATCATGCTTCTTTCAGATCTAGCTCATTCAGTCACTTGGGATAATAATTCAGTGGTTTGTTGTAGTCTATGAAGCTTGCCTTTCCCTTTAAATTGTCTAGCTCTTGGGAAAAGATACCCCATAGCTTTATTGTGGGATAGAATCATGTTTCAGCACAATCGCCGTAGAGTGATATTTTGGCTGAACTTAAAACACAAAGAAGGTGTTAGCATTTTTTAAGTGAGTGTTTGCCCCCCTTGGGTTTGATTTAGTGGCCTGGGGTTCCCCCTTAGTCCCTTTGAACATCATTGCTCTTGAATCTGATTTCTTTCTTTTTTTTTAATTTATTTCTTATGCATTTGGAGTAACTGATGTGCTTCCAAAGGAAGAAGGAATATGGGGAAGGGGGGTAGTGCATCAGATTCCCATTTAACAAAAAGGACAAATCCAGTTTAAGCAAAGAGGAAAGAGTGACACCGCAGAAGGGCCACAGGCACTCTCAGAACAAGCCAAAGGTTTCTCTGGGCTCATCACAGCCATTCCCAAAGTGGTCTGCAGGACAGCCATCAGGCACCAGTTCAAGAGCGAGGAAGACCAGTTGTAAGATGATGAATTCCAAGTAACAATAGGGCAAGCAAGGCTAATATTCTGGGGAACCGTGTGCTCTTGAAAAATGCCCTGGGTCCAGCGTTGCCTGCATTCCTCAAGAATATGTCCCCGCCTGTAGGTGATCATGTGAGAAATCCTGTGCGACATCTGAGTGGTCTCTTAGAAAGGCCCTGAACCCCATACCTTGACAAGGGTCAATGACCACAACGGGAAGGAGATCAAGGCTGGCTTCCCCTCCCAGAGAATTTAGGAAAAATAGGTGTAAGACCAACCCTGTGACGGCCACCTCACTTGGCCCCCCCACTAGGCCTGCATAATAAGCAGGAACGCCGAAGACTGCGCTTCCTTCCCTAATGCCTTGCAGGTTTATTAAGCTTATGTACTGCAGGACAGGTGCTGTGGGGCGGGGGGGACTGCCCTTTTGGGGGTGACTTGCTAAGGAAATGTGAGGAGGTGAGAAGGTAAAATCCTAGCAAGGGAACTAGAGAGAAAATCGAGGGATCCCTGGGTGGCTCAGCGGTTTGGCGCCTGCCTTTGGCCTGGGGCGCGATCCTGGAGACCCGGGATCGAATCCCACGTCGGGCTCCCGGTGCATGGAGCCTGCTTCTCCCTCTGCCTGTGTCTCTGCCTCTCTGTCTCTCTCTCTCTCTCTGTGACTATCATAAATAAATAAAAAAATTAAAAAAAAAAAAACATTTAGAAAATCGAGGAGGGCCAGGAGAGAAGGAAGGAGGGCGCAGGGGCAGCCTGAGGGCCCCTGGGTTTCCCGGGGCGCCCATCCCCTGCAACCCTCAGCTCCCCCCTGCTCCCCGCCTGGCTCCCCACCCCCGCTCGCTGGGGCTGGGGGCTCCCTTTGGTCGTGGGGGTCCCGCGAGCCCCCCAAGGCTGCCCGCGCCCCGCAACCGTCCGCCCCCCGCGCCCCCAGCGCCCCAGCGAGGGGTGCCCGCGTGCACAATGGGGAACGAAGCCAGTTACCCCGAGGAGATGTGCTCCCACTTCAGCCAGGACGAAATTAAGAGGCTGGGCAAGCGGTTCAAGAAGCTGGACCTGGACTGCTCGGGCGCCCTGAGCGTGGACGAGTTCCTGTCGCTGCCCGAGCTGCAGCAGAACCCGCTGGTGCAGCGAGTGGTCGACGTCTTCGACACGGACGGCAACGGGGAGGTGGACTTCAGGGAGTTCATCCTGGGGGCCTCCCAGTTCAGCGTCAGGGGCGACGAGGAGCAGAAGCTGAGGTTTGCCTTCAGCATCTACGACATGGATAAAGACGGCTACATCTCCAACGGGGAGCTCTTCCAGGTGCTGAAGATGATGGTCGGGGACAACCTGAAAGACTGGCAGTTACAGCAGCTGGTGGACAAGACCATCATCATCCTGGATAGAGACGGGGACGGGAAGATCTCCTTCGAGGAGTTCAGTGCTGCGGTCGGAGGCCTGGAGGTGCACAAGAAGCTGGTAGTAATTGTGTGAGCTTTTCCTTACGAGCACCACCCACCAACCCTTACTTCCCTTCCTGTCCCTTTTGAGATGGGCTCCAGGCAGCCCAGCAGCCCTCTCTCTGACTTACTTGGAAGTGCTTCTCTTTGTCAAGCCACGTTTTTCTAACACGAACCTCATGACCAACTCGGTGTCATTCATTCTTTCTCTCTCAGCGATTCAGGGTAACGCTCTACCTGGGGGAGACCAAGATGAAGGAGCGTGGTGGGGAAAGAAAACCAAATGGCTTTTCTAAACGGCTTTTTCTTGGCTTTGTTTTGTTGTGGGTTTTTTTTTAAAGATTTTAGTTATTTATTAATAAGAGACACGGAGAAAGAGAGAGAGGCAGGGACACAGGCAGAGGGAGAAGCAGGCTCCATGCAGGGAGCCCGACGTGGGACTCGATCCCAGGTCTCCAGGATCAGGCCCTGGGCTGAAGGCGGCACTTAACCGCTGAGCCGCCCGGGCTGCCCTTTTTCTTGGTTTTGACGCAGAAATCAAACTATAAAGAGTCAAAAAGAACTTTAAAAATCCCAAAATGAAAAAAAAAATCCCAAAATGAGAAAATATACATATCTTGGCCTTCACCTCTCATGGTGTTATATATGGGAGAAAATTGCACAATTTAAATCAGGTGTTGGGTGGATAGTTTTGACTTACTTGCAGCCAGGTTCTCACGACGGATTGTTAACTTCCTGTGGTGGCAACAGGAGCAGATATATTTCTCTTGGCTGAACACGTCTTTGATCAGCTCTCTCTGGGCAGCAAAAGCCCGTCTTTCCCTTTCCTGGGCTGCAGCCCACTGCCCACCCCATGTGCAGAAATCCCTGAGCCTGTCTGGAGGGTTCCTCCTGTCTCATCGTTTCAGCTCCTGACCAGAAACTGGTCTCAGGACTCTTATAAGAAATACTGAACCTGGATTAAGTGCCCAGCCCAACTATCAGCCTCGGTGGCAGTCTTTCAGGGTGGGCTACCCATCCCGATACGAAGTTCAGTTAAGACTGCTCCCAGCCAAACAGGGTGGGGGCCTTCCCAGAAAGCTCTTACCTCCAAAACTCAGGTCCCCCCACCACCACCCCAGTTACAGGGACAGATTCAGAGTCATTCTTCCCACAGGACAGAGGCAAACACAATCAAAAGATGCAAATACGGGCAGACCTGTCTCTGCAGAAGCGGGGGTGCCGTCTGTACTAGCTAAACTTAGTTTTAGAAATCAGACCCCGGGCCTGGCAGGGAAGCTGAGAGCTCTTTCACCCCAGGAAGCTTTTCTCTTGGAACACTCAGCCCATATTTCCTCATACCCTAATACACCTGCAGCCAACGTGTGTACTGGAGCCTATTTACACTGGGCAAAGGCAGCGTGTGTGCATCTCTTCCTAGCTCTGTGTTAGTGACGTCATCACGTTGATAGATTGAAATTGGCCACCGTGGAACTAGCACATCATGGGAAGGAGCAAAACTTTTCATTTTGTTTGGAGAACCAGTATAAGTAAGTATATCACTGCCTGTACTGCAGATCTTACCAGATCTCTGAGGTCCCACTTAACTGTCAGTTCTCAGAAAACAAGGTGTCCTTGGTCCCAGCATTTGCCACTTCACACCAATCCTCTTCCTTACAGTGGACCACTCCCCCATGGAAGGGCTTAAGGCTTTCAAAACAGCGGTACAATGAAACATTCTCTCCCTACACAGGACAAAACTCAGGTGATTTTACTCAGGATGAGGCATATCTGTTTGAAAGATACTATTATCCTTATATTTTGAAGAAGTTAGTAGCTGGTCTTGAAAAAAACAAAGTAGGAAAAATAAGTCCACAAATTTAATTACTGTCAGGGCACCCATCTACCAAGGCTCCCTGCCACACTTTTTATTTTCTAGATTATTTAGGAACCACAAAAAATAGAGGAGTCTCTGTCCTTTATTCCTGTGCAGTCCTAGAAAATGTATTAATACTCAAGAAATGGCCCCAACCCTGTGTGATACCCCCATTGCAGGATAGCATCAATTCAGACACACCTGGGTTTGGAGTTGCTTACAACTGGGTTTTTATGACGGTCATTTATTAGCTCTGTGAGCATAAGCAAGTTACTTAATCTCTCAGGATCAGTTCTCCTAATTAAAACGAGGATCCACCATATGGTCATTTTGAAGATTCAAAAATGTAAAACATGTAAGGGGTGCCTAGATGGCTTAGTCAGTAGAGCATGCAACTCTTGATCTCACGGTTGTGAGTTTGTGCCCCATGTTGGGTGTAGAGCCTACTAAAATAATAATAATAATAATAATAATAATAATAATAATAATAAAAGTAAAGTGCCTAGAGCACAATGAGTTCATTGTAATTTCCTTCTCTTCCCCCCTTTACTCCACTTCTATTAGATCAAGATACATAAGGGAAAGAATTCTTCGTCTTGAACTCTTTCTTAGTACTTAGCTATAGCAGTGTAAAATTAGCTGGATGTTTGTATAATCCTAATCCAGAAAAGAAACAATGTCGTAGCCCTCCCGACCCCCTCATGTGCAGAGGTAACGAGAGACTTCTTGGCCAGAGAAAGTTTAGAAGACTCTCATTCTAGCCCAACCTATTTGACTTTGTGGAGGAAACTATGCAAGAGGAAAGTCAGCATGTGTAGTGCTAGCTGACAAGGCCTCTTGGAGACTTTTTTTTTTATATACTCTGCAATGTACATATTAAAATATGGAAATTTAAAAATTACGACCAAGGGTTTGAAACATGTTGAATTACATGTTTAAATTTAACAAGAGGAGGAAAAATATTTCAGCTCCTGGAATGGCTGGAATTAACAAGCTAATTGCTCCATCAGTCTACTTAATGTAGTTACCCAGAGCTTTATGGTAATGACCTTGAACTGAGAACTGTTTCTACTTTTAGCAACTGGAAAGATCTGACTGTATGGATATTTGGGGAGAAAGATCACATTTACTTCCAAGTTAGAATGCTTTGATTTTTCTGTTAGTTGCTGGTTGCCAATGAATATAGTTCTGTACAACTCCTTGCGTGATAATGGTAGTTAACATTTATTGAACCACTGTTCCAGATACTGTTGAATTTGTTATATCATTTAATCATAACAACACTGCGAAGTAGGTGCCATCATTCGGTTTAATGCATGAAGCTGTAGAGAGATCTAGAATCTTCTCCAAGATCTCCCAGTTGGTAAGTGGCAAAGCAAGAACTTGAACTAGGCTTATTTATTTATTTATTTATTTATTTATTTATTTATTTATTTATTTATTTTTAAGACTTATTCATTCATTTGAGAGTGTGCACCCATGCACTGCAGTGTGGAGCTTGCTTCTCTCTCTGCCTGTGTCTCTGCCTCTCTCTCTGTGTGTCTCTCATGAATAAATAAAATCTTAAAAAAATAATAAAAATAAAAAATAAACTGATAATAGCAACCAATATACTTCCAGGCTATACAGATCACTAACAATATGTTGTTATTAAATCCAATATTAATGGATTGTATCTGCTCTCTACCATATGTTGCAATCCCAAACCACAAGGCACTTTCCTTTTCTTTTTTTTTTTTTTGAAATAGGAGAAAATATAGCCTTAGCTCTGTTGGTTTATCCTCAAAGTCTATCATGCTTTAGAGGCATTCTCAGGGAAAAACCTCTCAGGAAATATTTTTTGTTTAGTTACAAATTCTATTCTTCACTTGTACTATTGAATCTCTTTGTTAGCATATAGGAAGTCATTGATCTGGCTACTGTGTTTTATCTGTTTTGCATGCCTTGAAAAGGGAATGGCTTGGATGTTTTTTAAGACAAGGTGGCACCGTAATAGGCCACTAGACTGAGAATCAGACTGGACGCCTCTCCTTTCATACTGGTTACTGTAGCTATCCCAAAGGCTGGTGACTGTGCACATAGCAGCATATCATGTGTCAACTTTAAAGGCATTGGCTGGTTCACAATGAAAAACCACAACATTGAAGAGATACCAGCAGCAAGACAGCTGTGTACATCAAAGGCTACAGTCTGAAAACTCATAGGCTTTATCCGACCTGCAAGTAAATTTTTTTTGTTGTTTTATGTGATGTTTGTCCTCACAAGTTTTTTATTTGCCAATATTTTTAAAATCTGAAGCTCTTAAATCAAAATCAAAATGAGCATAAAGGAATGCATGCCACCCCAAGATGAGAGTGACCTTTTATTGGCTAAGATACCTATGAAGCATGTGGCTAAAATGGAAAGTTTCAAGGAAGAGAAAACCTGCTCCACTCTTTAGTACAAAAGCTCAAGATGGACTAAAGTGTTCATTATTTTTCAAAAATAGTGCATCTGGTCATAAAACATTTATCCCAACAACCAATATTTTCTAACAGCTGAAACAATAAGTTTACAATAGTCAAAACAAATATAGCCATATAAAACTTCAAACCTCCATATAATAAAATCTAACAAAAACTAACAGTCAACTTGAAATTAGAGAAACATAAATAATACCTAGGAAAGAGATTAATAGCTTTTTTTCAACAAAAAGCCTTGCCTTGTCTGGAATGCATAACCAGCAAAGGATATAAATATATGATTCATACAAAAGGAGATGGAAAAAACATCAAAAAATAGCCTCCCTAAGTAAATACAAATCAGAATGTTTAAAACAAGAAAAAATGATTGCATATAAAACAGGCTTGGCAGGGATGTGAGCATTCTGTGCATCGGGCAGCATCAGCAACAGTGTTCACACTTTGTGAAGGATGCTTCACACTTCATGAGGCCTCAAAACAGTAATATCATCTGACTTGTTAATCCCAGCCACTGTATATATATATATATATGCATATATATATATATACATATCAGAGAATCTCATATATATATATATCTCAGAGAATCAAAACCGATTTTTAAATGTTATGCACAAAAGATTTTTTTGTTGTAGCAATATTTATCATGTATATATAATATTAAAGAAAATTAAACACCTGACAGTTTGAGATTAGTTGCCAATTATGGTAAATAATAGGTGATAAAATAAAGCCATTAAATTAATAAATAAAATGACTGTAAATACACATTTTTGGAAAATAGTATTTTTTTTAAAAAGCAGAGTTGTTATATATTTACATAATTATGGAAAATACATATGTATATGGTTCATATGCAGTTCAGAAAAGGAAAATAAGAACTGAAAGTATTTTGTAGGGACACCTGGCTGGCTCAGTTGGCTAAAGCCTGTGACTCTTGATCTCGGGATTGTGAGTTTGAGCCCCCCCATGGGATGTAGACACTTATTTTTTAAAAAGAAACTATGTATGGGTAAAGGATTTTGGTTAATCGTCTCTAAAGTTTAGAAATGTTTTTCTGAGTTGCTTTAATAATAAATCAAGATTTTCAAAAGACCACACAATGGAGTAATGTAGCAAATTGAGTACCAGGTCTGAGGCTAAAAAGTGGTTGCGGAAGCCTAGAAGGGGCAGGGGCTTGGAGAAGGCAAGGAACAGAAGGAATGTTTCCTGAACAGGATGGGCAGTGCCACACTGACGGAGCCATTAAGCAGATTACAGATTAAAGAAGACAGAGGTTCCCAGCCCCCAGGGCCTGGAAAGTGATGAGACCTTCCCACAGACACTGGTCGCTGTCCATCTACATCGTTTTGCTAATGCAAATGTGTGAGCACTGTTAATTAACTTTGCTTATGCATTGTCCTGCTGGATTTTGCAGATCATCTCCTCTTGTTTCTTTTGTTAAATGTGATCTTTCCATCTGTCTTCATTGATGAAAAAATTCCAGATCCTCTGAGTGAACATCTTCTTTCTCCCTCTTCATAATTATTGTTTTTTTTTTTTTTTTTTAGAAATCCCAAATGATTGCACCTTACACTTTTACCCTACTCTCCAGCCAGGTAAACTGTATCCCTTGGGAGCTGTCCTTGGGACCTCCGAGCCCAGCCTCCTGCAAGTCTCCATCTTCTGTCCCTCCCCCACAAAGGATCTTTTGTATAGATACAACAATGAAGCTGCCAAATTTGTTGAGCTTCTGCTCTTCCAGGCAAAATAGTGGGTGGCAAACAAAAGTGTATAAATCAGGTCTTCTAGATTAGAAACCGTATTTGCTTCCTATGTATGCACCCTACTTCCAAGTATCTAGGAGTCATCCATAGTTCAGACTTTCCATAGCTCTTCTTTCCTTTACCTTTCACTAAAATCATCATTTGTCCCCAACTCTTGTTCTTACTAAAGAAAAAGAATATCAGTTTGAACACCAGGATTGGGCTTTACAGACTCAGAGAAGAGATAATGCAAAGTTTAACGCACTAGATCACTAAAATATAAAATGATTTCCCCTGGTTCTTGTAGTTATTTTACCCTGGGGGAAGCCTACTCTAATGGGTACTGGAAATCTTGAGATTAACTGTAACTAAGTTTCTTTTCAGACATATTGTATTTAATAGGCATGTATTGAACACCTACTATACACCAAACTTTTGGAGGCATATAAAGAAAGGCAAAGCCTCACTGCATCAGAGAAATCTTCCTAGAACAGACTCATGGATTCACTTCAGGGTTCTACATTGAGAAATAAAGTCTATTTCAAGATAGGTTCTATTTACAGCTTGGAGCTAGAGGAGCTTAGTCCTTTAAGCAGTCTATCGGGTCAAGTTCTTTGGTTGCAAGCAACAGATTAAGCAAGAAAAAAGGGGATTATCAAAAGAATAGTGGGGAGCTCAGTGTTTTGAAGTAAGGAAAAGAATAACTGATAATGCCTCAGGAACCACAGGACTCCAGGGACTATGACTTTGAGGCATTGGCACTGGAAATGACTCAGTCTCAAATAACTTTCAATGCCAATATCTCTGTTTCAAATGCAAATTGGCTTACCTTAGGTCACATGCTTGGCTTTAAGGGACCAAACAATGAGGAGTCTGATTGGTTGATAAATGAAAACTACGCATTTCCCCAAGGAAAGTGTCCTAAACAAATAAAATCAATACAATACATGCCCAACACAAGTCAGCTGAAATTACTGCATTCAATCTCTAACTTTTTATTAATTGCAAATATACTTCCCTCCAATTAGGTCCCAGAGTGATGAATACTGGTATTATGCAGTCATGATGGCAAGTTTTCCAAGCTCAGTTTTCTCATCTATCAATTGAGAATACCCATCTCTTTCTCCCTCACAAAATTATTCTAAAAAATCTCCTGAGATATACAAAAGTGTTCAGGGAGTAGAAGGGAAAGGAGAAGAGATGGGTAGGAAATATCATAAAGGGAGACAGAACATAAAGACTCCTAACTCTGGGAAACGAACTAGGGGTGGTGGAAGGGGAGGAGGGCGGGGGGGGGGGGGTGAATGGGTGACGAGCACTGAGGAGGGCACTTGACGGGATGAACACTGGGTGTTATTCTATTGTTGGCAAATTGAACACCAATAAAAAATAAATTTATTATTAAAAAAATAAAAAATAACGTGTTCAGGGAGAAAAACTGGTACACATTTACATTATACAATAAGATTCTAGCTTTTGAATGCTTTCATCCGTTCTTTCAAAAAATATTAATTGAAGACCAAGTAAATGCTAGGCACTGTTCTAGGCAATCAGGGTACAGTCTGAACAAGATGAACAAAACTCCTATCCTCTTGGAGCTTACATTCTATGTAAGAAGGGAAGTAGGCAATAAATAAAATATATTATGTTAGGAGAAAAATAAAGCAGAGTAAGGGGGTTAAGTTGTGTCCAGAAAAGGAAGGGGAGGAAGTTTTGCCCTTTTTAACCACATGGTTAGGGGAGACTTTATTGATAAATGACATTTGAATAGAGAATTGAAGAAAATGAGGGAGAGGAACAATACTGATTACTGGCAGGAGTTGCAGGCAGAGCACAGAAAATGAAGACTCTCAACTGCTCCATAGACTTAAGCAAGAGGAAGCCCAAGTAGCTGAGCAGAATGAACAAGTGAGAGAAGGATATGAAGTCAGAAGTACAGGACTAAATCATGGAAGGTCATTTAGATTATTGTAAGAACTCATGTATACTCTAGAGGAGATGGAAAACCGTCACCAGACATTGAATGACATGTTTTGTTGAGGGAGCCAAGCTGGATGCTGTGCAGAAGACAGACTGAGGGGATCAGAGAACCAAATAGAAGGCTATTTCAATAGTCCAAGTGAGCAATGATGGTGGCAGAGACCAGAGTGGTTGGTTGAGGTGGTGGGAAGTCATCAGATTCTAGGTATACTTTGAAGGTAGGGTTCGCCATATTTGCAGACATACTAGGTATGGATGCTAAAGAAAGAGAGCAGTCAAAGATGACTCTAAGACTTTTTGCCTGAATGATAGCAAGGATGGGGATTCTCTGATGAGAAAGACTATGAGAGGAGCAGTTTTCAGGGAGGAAAATTAGTTTATTTCAATGTGTTAAGCTTGAGATGTCTGGTAGATATCCTAGCAGCAAGACTGAATAAGAAGTTGGGGAAGATATAAATTTAGAAATCATTGGCCTGTAGGTAGGATTTATAGCCGTGAGTCTGGACAAGAAAGTGAATGTAGCTAAAGAATTAAGGCATGCCAATATTTATGATCATAAAGATGGGGAGGAACCAGTAAACAAGACTGAAGTAGAACAGAGAGGTATCCCAGAAGCAGGGAAGAAAATATGTCAAAGAGGATGAAATAATCAATGGTGTCCAACCTGGTACATGAATAAGGTGAAAACTGTTGTATTTGGCAATGTGGAGGTCATTGACGGCTTTGACACGAGTTGTCTAGGTTACAGGTTGGGACAAAAAGCCTAAATGGAATGAGTTCAAAAGAGAATGGGGACAGAGAAATTGAAAACAAGTATAGCCAGCTCCTTAGAGGACCAGAGAAAGTGTGCAGTTGGTATGTTGAGAGATGGGTACTGGGGGCTAGGAAGGCTTAGCTCTTTGGACTCAGTGACATCTGAAGCATGATGCATGAAACACTCTAACTGCATTTCTTGCTGGAGGTTTCAGAATTAGTCATCTAACCAGCTGTCAGATGTTTCAAATGTCCACATCTGAGCAAGATGCAAAGCACGGTTTAGGCAGCAACAAAATTGGTGGTCTTGGCCTCTTTATGCTGGGAGCACTCATAATCTGGGCAGGGACCACTTAGAACATTTGACACAACAGGCATCTCCCTTTATCTGAATCTAGTCCATTCCTGGAAATACGTTGGCTGGTGAACTTCTAGATTGTGGGAGTCCTTTCCATTGTTTTAAATAAAAAAAGAAAAACCAAAAACAAAGCATTCCTACTTCATCCAAAAACCCCAACCAGTTTTAAATATCACTAAAACACCCTTAGACACGTGTGTTTAATATCTAAGGCACAGTGCATATAACAGTCCATCAAGGATTTCTGCATAATAGGAAGCATTTAAAACACCACTTCTTATTCATTCTTTCTTTGATGCATAATTATTGGATATTCATGGGTGTGATATGCAGAGTATGTTTTCCCTCCACAATGCAATGAATATATGCCAATGTAAATAATAAAATGCTAAAGAAGCATAACATATATAAATAACATTTAGCAAAATAGTCAAGCAAGGCAGTTTTCTGAGTGGTTACATATGGATTAAAGAGGTAGCTCAGTGAGATTGGATGGCCTAGCATGAGTGTATGATGGAAAAAAAAGCCATAAATGGCCGAGATTTGCCCATGGCTAAATCCTAGGACAGACTTGAGACCCCAGAAGTGTATGGCTGTGAGCTATCAAATGAAGCTGCAGACAAAGCCACAGGATAAAGAAAACAAAAACCTTATGTCTGTTTGCCTTTCTTTGTTGTCATTTATGCAGCTCCTGACAACACACCATTGGGCTCTGATTGCATTTCTGAACAGGATGTTCATACTCCCATCATTTTGTCTGTGTTGCTTAAATGTATTTTTAAGATATGACTTTGAATATCCACTGTTTCTCTTCTTCCTCTGGCCAGTGATAAATGTGGAGTTGAGCAAGTTCCACTTTATTAGAAAGTTTTCACGTGGTATGTGGGGCAGACGCACGTAGCTAATGCGCAGTACACGGAACACGTCCGAGGAGAAGAATGACTGAATTACAACTGCAGCTGTACATCTTATCACTCAGACTCACACACAAGTTAAACATGTTCGTTGGTGCTCACAGGCAGATTATCGCGGATTTTCAATTTGGATGTTGAGTTTTGAATTAAAATATTTGCATGTTGTTTTAGGGAATAGACGGTAAGAGTTCAGGTAGCAAGGGATACCTATAAATGGTATTCACTTGAAAGGTAGTATGGGGGACGCCTGGGTGGCTCAGCAGTTGAGCGTCTGCCTTTGGCTCGGGGCGTGATCCTGGATTCCCAGGATCCAGTCCCACATCGGGCTTCTTGCATGGAGCCTGCTTCTCCTCCCTCTGCCTGTGTCTTTGCCTCTCTGTGTCTCTCATGAATAAATAAAATATTTTTAAAAAGAGAGAGAGAGAAAAGAAAGGTAGTATGGGATTTAGCATCAAACAGTCCTGGATCTACAACCTGGCTCCCCCATTTATTAGCTTGTAAGATCTTGGGGAAGGTAGTTAATCTCTATGAGACTCAGTTTCCTTGAATGTGAAATAGGGATAATAATATTTAAAGGGTATTAAAAATCATAATACACATATGTGATGCCTGGCACACATATTAGTTGCCCAATTTAAAACAAACAGTAATTATATCTACTAGTTTATTAGTATATGGGTGTAAACAAGTTAAAGGAAAAAATGAGGGGGTGCCTGGATGGCTCAGTTGGTTAAATGTCTGACTCTTGGTATCCGCTCAGGTCATGATCTCAGGGTCATGAGATCAAGCACCGTGTCGGAGTCTGCTCAAGATTCTCTCCCTCTCGGGCAGCCCGGGTGGCTCAGCGGTTTAGTGCCGCCTTCAGCCCAGGGCCCGATCCTGGAGACCCGGGATCGAGTCCCGCATCGGGCTCCCCGCATGGAGCCTGCTTCTCCCTCTGCCTGTGTCTCTGCCTCTCTCTCTCTCACTGTCTCTCTCTCTCTCTCCCTCTGTCTCTCAGGAATAAATAAATAAAATCTTAAAAAAAAAATTCTTTCCCTCTGCCAACCCCCCTGCTCATGTGCCCACTGTATCAAATAAATAAATAAATAAATAAATAAATAAATAAATAAATATTTAAAGAAAAATGTGTAAAATAAACTGAATACAGCCTATTTGATACTGAGGTAATAAGAGGAAAATGAGACTGGTTATTGTCACGCACAAAAACACAGAGGGGGGAGCCATGTGTTTAAAGGCAAGATGTGGGGATCCCTGGGTGGCACAGCGGTTTAGCGCCTGCCTTTGACCCAGGGCGCGATCCTGGAGACCCAGGATCGAATCCCACGTCGGGCTCCCGGTGCATGGGGCCTGCTTCTCCCTCTGCCTGTGTCTCTGCCTCTCTCTCTCTCTCACTGTGTGCCTATCATAAAATAAATAAATAAATAAATAAATAAATAAATAAATAAAGGCAAGATGTTTCACCGTAAGCTGCATTTTTCTCAGTCGTCTTGGCAGCACCTTGTAAGAAAGTGCCAGTCTGTTAAGCGTTGTGCCAAATGTTTGATGATGTTAATGTCAAAAATGAATTCCCCCATTTTGTTCTTCATCCATGGCAGCAACAACTCACTAAATCCTTACGTAATAACCATATCCTGTACGCATTACGACAGGTCCCGCCCGAGGGCTATTTTCAGACATATTTGTAACCTACTTTCTGGAGGTCAGCATTACAGTTGGTCACCACTTGTGCAGAGATGTCCCAGGAGAAGCCCTAGTACTTGTGTAGCTCTCCGGACCTGATACACCTCTTCCCTTTCCTAGAGCAGCATTCCTTATTCCCTAGGGCTGGGCTTCTCTGCCTCATTGTCTCAGGTGGTCTGCCCAGGTATCTTGCCTTGTTCTCAGTGGCCTAGACCAGGTCATGCCTCTGCTCACCTCCAGTCATTAGTTCTCCAGGGATCCTAGCATCTGTCATTGATGCAGAGCCATCGCTGGAGGATGTACTGTCATGGAGAAAGAGATTTCATGCCCAGACTCCACTGGAGTCCCCAAGTTCTACTTCTGAACGCTGCCCCCAGATGGACTTCCTGGCATACCCAGGAGATGGCCCCATGCCTGAACCATGTCTGGCTAAGTGTTTCTTCGGGACTGGAGGTAGAGGCGGGGAGAATGGAAGAAAGGAAACTCCCTTCAAGAGAATGGGAGGACACTGACATCCGTCATTTGAGGGTGATTAAAAATATAGGCTCTGGAGCTAGACTGCCTGACTTTGAACCCCAGCTCTAATCTTGGCTGGTTGTGTGACCTTGGACAAGTAGCTAAGTTATTTTGTTCCTAAGTTTCCTCACCTATAGAATGGAGGCAATGACAGTACCTACCTCATAGGTTGTTATGAATAGTAAGCAAGTTGTGAGTGATAAAGTGTTCAAAGCTGTGCCTGCCACATATTAAGTGATAAATAATTATCAGTGATGAGGATGATGACCAAAAGCCCCTGGCAGAGGGATGACATCAGGCTTCTAAGCACTGGCATCTGAGGACTTGCTTGGTATGGTTCTTCCTCACAGCACATGCCTCCTGCACCACCTACCCCTCAGCCACCACGGTCTGCTTCACAACCCCCTACATCACTGGTGCCAGACGTCACTTCTTTCCCTGTTTCTGCAACCTTCAGAGTGCTTACGTCTCACCCAAGCCTCCACATTCTACCTCTCTCCCTTTACGTCTTATCTCATGAGTCCACTTCTCCACAAAACTGAGAAGGCATGGATCAGTGTCTGTATCAAGGGGTATAAATTGTTTGCTTCCTCCCTAGACTCAAGCCCATTAAAGGCAGGGACGTAACTCTCCTATCCGAATCCTGTGGTACTTCTCAACCAGTGCCTGAAATACACACTCACTGTGTCAAAAGTCTGTCTTTTCTGTAGTCATTGATACCCGTGACTGAATAATAAATACCCATTTCATAGAGAACTCATGAGGATTCTCTTAGATCTCATATGTAAACCACTTAGCAAAGTACCTGCCACGTATAGTTGTTGTAACTATTGAGAATCTCAAGCAGGTTCCAAGCCCAGTGCAGAGCCCAACCTGGGGCTCGATCCCATGACCCTGAGATCATGACCTGAGCCAAAATCAAGAGTTGGACACTTAATCGACTGAGCCACCCAGGTGCCCTAGCTGCTGTTCTGAGGTACAGCAGAAAGAGCCCAGGCTTCACAGCTAAACAAACATGGACTTATAGACCAGCTTTGTCACTTAAAAGCTGCAAGGACTTCAGTGTCTTCAACTGTAAATTGTGGTTTTAATACCTAGCTCAGTGCAAAAAAAAAAGTAAGCAGTCAATAAATATTAGGTCCTATCTTTTCCTCCTCTGTGACTAATTTTGTGGCCTGCCTGAATTTACTTCACTCCCCTGGTCCCAGGTTCCTCATCTGTAAAATGAGAACATTGAAGTGGATGATTTCCATGTTCCCACCAGATCTAAATGTCAAAATTATTGAACTCATCATCTCTTCCCCTTAAACCTACTCGTTCTGTGTCCCTGAGAAAGGTTCTTTCCTTGACAACTCTGCAGCACTTTAGGAAATTAAATTGTTTCAATTCTTGGTCTGTGTCCCTCTACCTCTCAGTCTCTCTCTAGAGTCTATAGGGTGGTCCAGACACTGGGACCAGTCATACGATAGGACTCCCAGGAAGCGTTCCGGGCAGTGGCCCTCGGTCCAGGCTGGTTCCTCCACTACACGTTGTAGTGAAGCCGGTCAAGCACACAGGGAGGGGTGATCTCCAGCTCTCTTTGGGTCTAAGGAAAATGTATCAGCATGGGGCCAGGTGAAGCAACACATTCATGGCCTTTCCTTTCCTGTTCTGCCATAGACTTTGCAAATGGGCATCAAACACTTCTCTGGACTTTTCGTGCTGCTGTGCATCGGATTTGGTCTATCCATCTTGACAACCATTGGTGAGCACATAGTGTACAGGCTCCTACTACCACGAATCAAGAACAAATCTAGGCTACAGTACTGGCTCCATACCAGCCAGGTGAGTGCCACAGCATCCTGCCCAGTATCCTAACCTCAGAACTCCCACTGATGGGAGAGGCCAAGTCAGATGGGTGACAAGTTCCCAAGAAAACTAGGTATAGACAGTTGGTGTAGAAGACAGAGTTCCTTCTATCTCATTTTTTTTTCCTTCTATCTCATTAATTCGCTTCCCTCTTAAATTAGCCTACCCCAAAACTCCCCGTCCTTTCATGGAACCCTCCACTATTGCCCACATGGAAGCCATAGAATTGTTTTCAGCCTCGTTTCACTTAATAGTGACAACCTGAAGAGATGGTGTGAGAGGTGTATTTCCTAAAGACTTTTCTAGCCAGAATTGAAACTCCTTAAGTGAGCTTGAAGTCCCTGTTGCCCTTTAGATGAACCCAGCAGCCCTTGTTCTGTCCCCATCTTCAGTGGCCCTGAGCTTTGAAGTTGGCTGGTGCCAAAGCCGAGTGCCACAGGATGGAATTTCTGTCAAGTAACCCAGATGCCAGCACTTAAGTTTTTGACACTCCTCTCTAGCACTTCTGCAAGGCCCTTTGCCCCACACGCTAGTTGTATCTTCATTGTATCATGTGCCTTTTTACAAACCAGAGCATTTCTAAGCTTCCTACCAAGTTATTTTTTTATTTCCCCCTCTAGATAAGAATAATATCTTAGAATTTGGTTCTCTTGAGATTTCGGGCTGAAGGTTGATCCGTTTTCGGGCATCCCTGGAAATTTGTTTCGAGAGCCCAAGATCTGTTAACCGTAAGATACACAATTAACTGTATGTTTCTAATAATCTCTACGTGTGAATCTGTTCTTCCTGCCAGAGATTACACAGAGCACTAAACACATCATTTGGAGAGGAAAAGCGGCAGCGTTTCAAGACAAAACGTGTGGAAAAGAGGTAAGAAGAGGCCAGGGCCAGGTGTCTTTATGTTTGTGAAAATAAAAACGGAGACATGTAACTGGGTCTCCCTACACATAGGGGCAATTATGTGTAAGTAATTCAGATCAGATCAGGACCAAGTTGTTGATAACACAACCAGTAAGAGTATGTGTGGTTTCAAACAGAAATAGGACAGAATAAAAAAAAAATTCTCTGTACATAATGGACAGGGAAATGCATTATAGGCCACGTATGGTTAAAAGCACGGCTGTGGTCTCTGGAGTCAGGCACCTGGATCATAACCTGTCCCAGACACTTGCCGTATGTGTGGCTTGGCAAATTATTTATTTAACTTCTCTGGGCCTCAATGTCCTCATTTGTGAAATTGAGATAAAAACAGTACTCACTTCCTAGAGAGGCTGTAAGGATTCATTGAGATAATAATACAGGTAAAGCCCCGGGAATGAAGCTATTTTAGCTCTTGTTCTTGTGCACAAAATACACGCAAACCCTAATTCATGAGTACTGCACACAATTCGTTTCCTGCAGTGTGCCCTTTCTGGCATGTGGGCTCCATGGGGCCTTTCTGCTCCCCACTCCTTTCCAGCACTCCTAGGAATATTTGAAATATGCAACAGACGTGTTCTGCTTAATTCGTTTCCTGGCACTCTTACTACAAATGCCCAGCAAAGCGTCTCATGGATCGGAAGTAACAAGCAGTAAATGCAGAGAGGACATCTGAACACCGAAGCTTCCCGCCTTCCCCACATCCAGCCTGTGGGTGACTGCTGCAGCTAAAGGGGCCGGCTGTGCTGCACGCTGCCCCGGTGGCCCTCCTCCCCTCCTCATCCTCCTCGTCCTCCTCCTCCTCCTCTTCCTCCTCCTCTTCCTCCCTTATACCAGAGCCTTCAGTTCAGGGCACTGCCTCCAAATGACTCTCATCTGTGGCAGATCATCAGCTCAAAGCTTGGCTTTCTGGGTGATTTTGAAATCTGCCCCTCACATTTCCCACTCCTAATCGAGGAAAAGGAAAAGGGGGGTGAAAGGCATCATTCATTTTCATTGTTTATACCTCCTCTGGGACGGCTGCTGTGCCCATGTCTCCAGTGTGCATCTAGCTTGTCAGAACCATTTCCGTTCTCTCTGGAAGCCTCTCTTTCCAGTCAGTGAGCACTTCTCGCCCTCTCAGTCTGTGGTATTCCTGGATCATGTTGCAACCCTGTCAGCGACAAGCTGTAGACTAATCAGGTCACAGCTGTCCTGTGTCATGTTACATGTATTCTTTCTGCAATTAAAACAAATTTTTAACCAGAGGAACACAGACAGACATAGCAGCAAAGACATCATCTCATGACAAAGCATTTGTTTACCAGCCATAATAGAAACAGGAAGCCCAGTGATCCCATTTCCAGCCGTGGTGTGATTCCTAGTCACATCTCTCTCACCTGAGTTGGGCACCAAATGTGTCTTTCACTCAGTGTATGCACTTTCTTGGCAGATTCCCTCCTGAAGACCCTTATTTTGAGGCACTAAAGCAGAACATGCCCTCCTGGCTTACCTTGGGCCACCTCCCTACTACCCAACACCCAGCCATAACCTTTCAAATGCAGTGAGTGTTTGAGGCCCCACAGCTGTCATCCCTTTTCTGAATGCTCCAGTGGAGTATTGAACTCCAAGGTTACAGAATTGGTCTGTGGAAACTCGTTTTGCTCATTTTAAGTGCCAAGTGCAGTTCACCCACTGGTCACCTTACATGCCAAGGCTCAGGAAGTTTCCATAGAAAACATAACAAAATGCTGAAGAGGCCTCCAATGAGAAACCAAATCTGACATCAGTATCTGTCATCTTCTATTCATAGGTGGCCCAGAGCCACATGTCAATTACCAGGGCACTTGATAGAGTTTGTGATGGAATCCAGCTTTTGCTTATTTCTCTATATTCTATTCCCAGATATATGCACAAAGCTCTGGAGAAAACCAGATTGGCTATCTCTACTTGCCTGATTTCTGTGGTTGCCTGGACATGCCAGGAAAATGTGCAGGTGTCCTACTATGAATCATTCTGTGGTACTACAGTTAGGTTTGTTGGGTCGAAAACTCTTTCCCTCTTTTTTGGAAGAGTACCTACACAAATGCCTGGGCCTGCTACAATTTGGCATCCTTCCAGCATGCTCTATATTTATAGAATGAATAAAACCATAGATAAGTGGGTGTATGCAGATGAGTCTGGCCCTGAGGACCAGGGACAATGGATGTGTGTGTACCCTCTGGAAAATAAATGTTTAATTGAGCTTAAAAAAAAATAGATGAACAAATGATTAACATATGGATTTGAGCAAAGGCCTAAAGAAATTCTGGGCCATGATACCAAAGTAGATGTTGCTCTTTTTCCATTTAATGCAGAGAAAAAAGTAAATATTGCAAGACACTACCCAGTCTTTGGTGTATTCAACCTGGGATTTCATATAAGTTTTGGTCTATACTTCATCCCACTAGGTTTCTAATACACCCTCATTTTCCCTTTCTCCTTGCCCCAAGGTATAAAAAAATTATAATCCACATAACACAAACACAAACAAGATTGTCTCGAAATTTTTCAAATTCAACTGGAAGAGATTTGAAGGAAAAATTAAAGGGAACTATAGGACTAGAATTTAAAATTTTAACCATACCCCTGACCCAGCTTTAAAGCCAGCGGAGCTCTAAGTGGGTTCATTATAGACTTTTACTCTGCCTAGGACACATGAAAGTCAAGCTCTGGTGCCACTCACTCATTTATATGCAACTATGAGAAATGTAAATGAACTGCAGGGTAGTTTGGAATATGCGTTTTAGTAGCTTGGGGCAGGTATCTCAGTTTTTGGTGTGTGAGAAAATTATCTCAATAACTTAATTTTTTAAACAACTGCGAGTTAGCAATCTATGGGTCAGCTGTGCAGTTTACTGGTCTGGGCCAGACTTTGGCTGATCTTGGCTACATTTGCCCATACATCTGCAGGCAGCTTGTGGAGAGGGGGAAAGCAGCTAAGGGCTGGTGGGTGTATGGCCTCAGCTGGGTCCACTGGGGAGACTGGGAATTCTCTCCACATTCTCTGTTATCATCAGCAGATCGGTCTGGACTTGTTCACACTGCGGCAGCAGGATTCTGAGAGAAACCCTTAGTGGAGGTGGACGAGGCTTCTTAAAAGTTTAAGTGTGGAACTGCTGCCTGCCATTTCTGCTAGTTTGGCCCAAAACAAGTCATGAAACCAGACTAAACTCAAGAAGGAGGGAAAGCCAGACTTTCTCCCCTTGAATCCTCCTTGATAGAGCTGAGCCACAAAGTCCCAGTACCGAGGGACATGGATGGAAAGGAGGAATAAAGGATTATGACCATTTCTGCAGTCAACCAGAGGGCAAAATGAAACAGAATCATCCTATAATGGAACACTTTTGGCTGAAACCCGCAGCTTGAATGTTTTTATTCTCCTCAAACTCAAGTAGTAAACATCAGGGTAGTCCTATGGGACAGAGGATGAGCTGTTTTATGGTATCTATCAGCAGGCTTATGCTTAGAGTCCAAGAGGTGAATAAACAGATTCTCACTTTTACTAAAGCACCATTTCATGTGTCCTAGGCAGAGTAAAAGTCTATAATGAACCCACTTGT
The DNA here is from genome assembly GCF_018345385.1 of Vulpes lagopus. Classification (NCBI taxonomy): domain Eukaryota; kingdom Metazoa; phylum Chordata; class Mammalia; order Carnivora; family Canidae; genus Vulpes; species Vulpes lagopus. The sequence goes on from NC_054830.1 coordinate 74,579,409, forward strand.
GTTTCTGTTCTCATCCATGTAACTGAATCAAGACTTTATTGGCCCTCCCTCTACTCCTTCCCCTGGAGGTCCTCCCCTTCTTCTCCTGGGAAGAAAGAGCCCAGAAATAAAGTCTTGATTCAGTTACATCGTTGAGAACAAAAGCACAAGAACTTAACAGAGTGTTTCTACTTAGGTTCGCCCCATGGCCAAATGCAAAAATGGTCATAACCCTCCTCCTCCTACAAAAGTAGAAGACAGCAACTGCTTAGGGCTCTAGTCTGCTCTTATGGCAAGAAACTCTTCTCACTGCACCTAACTGTCAAAGTTTATTTCGGGCACCAAATCCCCCTTCTCTTGGGCCTGTCCAGCAGTAGCTCTTGCTGTTCACAGCCATCTCTCCGAGACAGTGGAAGGTGGTTTGAAGCAAGCGTGAAAGAAGGTTGTGAATCTATTTCTATTGACTTTCATTATTTCAGCAAGAATTTGAGGCTTTCTTGGGGTTTCTTTTTAGCTTCAGACCTGAGCTGTCATTCTCAACCCACATAAAGTCTTCCCTATAATGGAACACTTTTTGCTGAAACCCGCAGCTTGAATGTTTTTATTATCCTCAAACTCAAGTAGTAAACATCAGGGTAGTCCTATGGAACAGAGGATGAGCTGTTTTATGGTATCTATCAGCAGGCTTATGCTTAGAGTCCAAGAGGTGAATAAACAGATTCTCACTTTTACTAAAGCACCATTTTTGTAGCCATTGAATGTTTCAAGGCAGTGCTGCTCGCTCAGCCTCACCGGTAGGAAGGAAATGGAAAGACGGCCAAGGTTCTTCATAAAAGATATATGCCACACCCTGGTCCCTCCGCCCTCCCGATGATCCATTCCAATTTCAGGGCAGCGGAAGTCTTGGCAAAGCTTTGAACTTCAGTTGAAAAGAACAGTAAAATGGCTCTTTTTGTCCCTACACCACCCCAGCAGGTAGTCCATCCGTGGCTTTGTTACTTCCTCTCTGAATATACATCCAGCTCCATATTCAGTTTGAAATGGCCAACAGATGGGGAGCAGCACTTTTGAGAGCTGCAGAGTGGAAGGTGAATCTAAAGTGTCTTTGTTTCCCAGGTCCAGTGTGGGACCCCGTCAGCTCACTGTGTGGAATACTTCCAATCTGAGTCATGATAACCGGCGAAAGTACATCTTCAGTGATGAGGGAGGACAAAACCAGCTGAGCGTCCGGACCCACCAGGACATCCCGCTCCCTCCAAGGAGGAGAGAGCTCCCTGCCTCGCTGACCACCAACGGGAAGGCGGACTCCCTAAGTGGAGCTCGGAACTCAGTGATGCAGGAACTCTCAGAGCTCGAGAAGCAGATTCAGGTGATCCGGCAGGAGCTGCAGCTGGCTGTGAGCAGGAAGACGGAGCTTGAAGAGTATCAAAGGACAAACCGGACTTGTGAGTCCTAGGTGACCCTGCCTGCCGCTCCCCTTCTCGGTTCTGGGCATTCCTCTGAGCCCTTGAGACACTTTGCGATGCTCTTTTGTAACTACTGACAAAAGTGTGGGGAAGCGGAGGTCTAGGTCTTCTTAGAGGTCAAGTCTGCCCATCCTAGCCTAAAAATCAGCCACAGCCCTTCCCAAGCCGACTCCCTAGCTCTCCAGGGTAAGGGGTCTTTCGGAGCAGGGATGGTAACTTAGGGGTAAACTCTGTGGAAAGGATCTATGAATGACCAGGCAACCCTGGCTCCTGCTAACCTTCTCACCGGGTGCCACACTAGTAGTTCGGGGTTTTAGCCCTTTCTCTGCACTGTCACCAACAAGAGATAGATGCTTACTCATACCTGGTTTTATTTTTAGTATGGAACAGGATTCTCCAGGGTTGTGGCTTTTGATCTAACTCCCCCCATCTAGACTTGTTCCTACATTCTGACCGGGGAGCCGGATAAGAGCCAGAGGTGTGGGTCTGTAAATAATGAAGTGAACTCATTAGCGTCACAGCAGACCAAGGGAAGGGGACAGGGATGTGGTGAGAGGGAACAGAGGACAGACAAAAGAGGTGTTAAAAACGGCCATCATGCTGAAGAACCAAAGCGCTGGGCCAGAAAAAACAATTTGGCTAATGCATGCATAGGACTGTACTTCTAATCTAGCAAAGCATCTCCGCAACAGAGTGTGCCTTTGATAAAGGGAAAAAAAAAAAAAGCAAAGCAAGGACGTGGCCTTAGATGAAACCGGACTATCCCAGCTTATTGCCCACACAGGGCACACGAGCTGGCACTGTGGGTTGAGTTAAAAGGCTCTGTGAACCACACATTAGCCCCTGAGCTCTAGGAATCCCAAAAGCGGACCTCCCCTGCAAACACCACAAGCTTTAATATTTGGGACGGTGCGCCCTGTGCCGTCCATCTCTGTACAGGTAACCACCGAGCAGTCTCCCAGCCCGACACCCACTCCTCCCTGAGGGGCTGTGGCCAGATGTGGTCCCTCCCATTCTCCCCTAGGCCCCATCGGACGCCCCCAAGGAACTGATCATCAGTAACCTGGTTTCCCCTCCCCCTCTGCCTAAGCATCCGTGTCCCGGGTGCACCGGCGTGGTCACACATGCAGGAAGGGCACGTCATGGGGAACCGTGGCACATCGGTTCCCAGGGCTAGAGTAGATGGGAAGCAGCTAGGAACCCGTTAGAATGCTGATTGCCAGGGCCTTTTTTCCCAGAAGTGGTGGGGAGTCTGGCTCAGAAACCTGTTAACCCCACTCCGCCAGGTGACTGACACACGTGATCCAAAAATTCCTCTTCAGGAAGCACTGTTCTAGAACGATGGCTGCTCCCAGCCCGGAGAGAAGAGCCTTTTTAAGAGGTTTTTAGATGTTAGCACACACCTGCTGATTCACCTCCCACACAGCCGCTCCCACCCCAGGGGACCACTTAGGACGAGACTTCGTTTATCACTTCCTTTGCTCCAGACTCATCAACGGGAATGCGCACAACGAATCCACAGCACTGTCCCCGCACTGTGCCCTGGAACAGCTTCCCATCCCTGGAAGGGCTCGCAATCAAAAAATTTCTCCTGCGTTCCCACCAGGAGCTACCCAGGCCCCCAGGGAAAGAGAACCCCTTCAGCTATGATTAGGTAGCACTTTGGCTAATTATCTGAGAAAACCCTGGGGTGGATGGAGGCCCAGAGACTGATGAGGGAGGTAAGAGGCTTCTAGTTAGACTTCGTAACCTTGCAGATGAAACAGTGAGGGAACGACGGGTGTTGGGGGGGGGGGGAGCCCTGGAAACAGAAAGGACAACCCTGCTTTGAAATGCCCTGTCCTCCCGTGTTCTCACCCAGGCCCAGACATAGGTTTGCAACTGCCTTTGGAAGATGATGCCTCGTAGCCATCCCCACCCGTCTGCAACTGCTGAGGATGCCGTAGACCCTGCCATCATGCTCTGCGCGCCCCAAACCTCTGCGCAGCCTGGAAGGCCGACGTGCGGGTGTACCTCTCAACTCAACGTGACAGCCATGCTCCTAACGTACATGGACATTTTTGTAACTGAACTCAGACTAACTGTACTTGAGAAGCTGGCTATTTAAAGGAACCCAGAGGTGAATTCTTTTGTAAAGTAAAGAATCCTTTTGTAATGCAATTAATTATCCCTTAATGTCTCTGTTTTGTAAGTTTGGATTTTTGTATTTCGGGTTTACCTTAAGCTTCTCTACTGAGGCACTCTGAGCAGTGGTGACAAGCTAGACGGCCCTGCCTACCCGCAAAGCGGATGACCAGTGCCCGGCTTCCCCAGTATCTACTGAGGAACTACTTGGCCAAACTGCGGCCAGGACGGGGCAAGCAGCAGCAGGGGCTGGAGGCAGGCTTACTGCCATCAGCATCGCTTGAAACACCTCCAGTTTCTGGATGAAGAGAAACTGCATAGTTGCTTGTGGTGGAATGAAGCAGTCTCAAGTAGCAGTGGTTGTCGTTATCGGTAGTAACTGACCAGTGTTTTGCAGTGTGTGAAACAGTGTGTTGTGTTTCATAAAAAGAGTTCATGAAATGGTGGGTCCTTTGGAAACCCTCCTTTCTGTTCTGCTCCACCTGTTCTTTCAACTTCCCTCGGGCTCAAAAACACAAAGATCCAAGGCTTCAGGTGGAGGGTGGTAGTCTAGTAAAGGAGAAAGATGCTTGCCTCCTCTTCCGGGCTCCTGTTTCATGACATCAGGAAGGCCCATTCTTTTCCAAGCTCTGCTGCTGGGAAACGAGACGGCCTGGTTGTGTAGCACACCCCACCCCATTTTCCAAAGGGGAAGTTCCTGGCACAGGAAGCACACAATAATATACGGCGGGCTGAGCAGGAACAGATAGGGCAACGTGGTTCATGTAAATAATAATTATAAGGCCCCAGAGTGTGGATGCCTTGGGGTAGAGGAACAAGGGGGATTCCTCCAACAATTAAAAGACAAGTTGGAAAAAAAGGGACAGACAAGTGGGGCAGCCACAGCGACACAATCACTTGAGGTCTTTAATGTGCCTGGAGGGGACTCCATTATTCATGGATCTTGCTGTTGCACAAACCCTATACCGGGGCTGCTGCTTCTGCGCCAACCAGACAAGTGGTCAGTGAAGCAACTGCCAAGTCAAACTAAGCTACATCTTCTGGGCAGTGAGCTTCTCAGTGTTGGTGCTGGGTCTCATAGGGCCTTGGAGCTAATAAGCGTTTCCTCGGTGTGGATAAAGAATGAAGGGGAAAGAAACTACTTTAGGGCCTCTCTTCCTCCCAACTCATTTTTGATAAGCAAACCAGAAAATTCAACCAGTCATGGAAAGAACTTGAGTTCTGATCATCAAAGCCACTTCACTATCTGCACTTTTGAGTTATTCCCTTCTTTACTCACCTTAATGCCACCCATCTAATCCAGGAGTCCCTCACTCTTTTTAAGTTTAGTTCCTAATCGTTTTATGAAAATAATGTACTTAGAAGTATTTTCTTAAGGTTTGTAAAGAGTGTTTGCATTGTGTCTTCATTTTAATGTGTGTGTAATCGCTCCACTCCAGGAAGAACTGAAATGCTGTCTTGTGAGCATGAAGTGAACAGGCTGTTTTGCTCCAGCCACTTTTCTTGTACAACCATGTGGATGGACTAGATGTTCTCAGGTCTTTTCCATCTTCAGTTTCTATGACTGTGGAATAAATGTTCAGATAGAAACTTCACTTTCTGGTGTACTGCTGGCATTGTCTTTGGGGATTCAGATGTGGACATGGGACCAGCTCCTTCCTCACAGGAGACTCACTCATGCTATAATGTACACTGTTTCCTCAGTAGAGTCAACGTGGCACAAAATTTGCTGAGAAAACTCAGAGCCTGGGCATCACAAAGTATAAATGAAATAGCTTCATCTGGGAGACATTCTAGGAAAAGCCACAATACTGAGAGATCTCTAAAAAATTCTGCCCTGGCCACCCTCACTTAGTAATTCAACAACCATCTGCTACATGGCCTGTATTTACGTGCCAGGTGCTGCTGGGACACAAGAGTGAATAGGATGGGCATAGTCTCTGAGATCTCACAATCTGTCCTTTCACAACCTGTAAATACACAATGATCTAGAAGCTAACATTTATTAAGCATATTTTAAGCTTCATTAAAACCCCAAGACACAGGCTTTCTAGACCTAGATAAACTAGACAGCTAGTTTACAGATGGAAAAACTAAGGCTCAGGGAATTAAGGAAGCTGTCCAAGCTCACACAGCTAATAATAGTAGTGGCAGAGATGGATTCACACACAGGCAGTGCAATTCCAGAACACCTATTTGACGTCGTCAGGATTCTGATCATTGGCTTATGACTAACTCCCTCTCCTTCCTCCAACTCCCCTTCAGTCCCTCTGCCATAGTGCGTCTGACCCATGCCTCAACCTGCCCCCCAGCTCCACAGAGAAGGAAACCAATGCACGTACTGCACCTGTATTGCCATGTCCACTGAACTCAACACTGCAGCGCACAAGTCTCACAGAAACAGCTGTTCTAGACGTCTCTTTTGGCTTCCTGGCCCGAGAACTGGTACAAATAGAGCTGAAAATCCCTCAGCAGTCCTGCAGCCTCAGGCACGGGTTTCTGACACACCTGGCAGTTTTAGCTGCTGGCAAACCTGCCATCATGAACCTGCTAGCAGGATGCATTCTTCACACACATTCTTTTGGAATACACTCAAGTCAAATCTCAGACAAATATAAACCTACTGTAACCTAATTCAACTGCCAACTTACCCAAGGTTGTTTTGCATCATACAATCATCCATTGTTTGGATGTTTATTCTGAGCCAAGCATCAAGCTAGCTGCTTGAGAGAGAAAAATAAAAAGCAGATTCTGACCCCATGGAGCTCAGTTCAATGGGGAGACACAAACTGGCAAAACAACACTGTGTATATTCTGATAAATGCTCATCGGGTACTGTAGAGGCAAAAAAGACATCGTGCACATGCATGTGTGTGTGTGGTTGTGTGCACGTGCATGCACATACTCACAGTGGAGAAATTGAAAGGAGGGTAACCAACATCCCAGGTAAAAAAAAGCAATGTGCTAAGTTCCAGAGGTGGGAAACGATGACAATCAAAAAACTTAGGAACATCAAATAATTCAATGATACACATAAAGCACATGTGGTAACAGACTGGACTGGAAAGAGAAAAGCAGAGGCAAGATAACCTATGCTAAATTGGATTTGTATCCCAAAGACTTCAGGAACCAGTAACGGACTTTAAGCTAAAAGAGGGTTATAGGAAAAAATCAGGGTCCTCATAGCTAGGTGGAACTGGCTATCATGCACACGCATTCAATTTGTTGGTAGGGCAGAGAGCAAATGAAGTTAACTTTTTGATGACTGGGAATGACTTGGCCATGACATCACTTAACCAGGACAGGTAGACTGAGAGACAGACCTAAATAAACACATTTGGTCTAGATTCTAAAGATGTCAGTCTTTATTTTTTATTTCTAGAAATAGGAAGAAAATATAGAAGAAAAATTGACCTCTCAATTTCTTTGCAATAAAGTTAATGTTTTGAGCATTTACTAGTTGCTAGGTACTCTGTTAAAATGTTTTATACATATTGACTCATTTCATCCTCAATACAATTCTGTAATATAGTTATTTTATAGATTAAGAACCTGAAACAGAGAGCTGAAGTAACCTGCTGACAAGAGGCAGAGCCATACTCATCCAAAGTCTGACTTCACAAGAAACATGTTTAGCCCAGTGCCTGGAATCACAATAAGCACTAAACAAACGCACAAATGGCCTGGGCTGGGTGAATAAGGAGAAATAGAAGATCCCTTTGGTTCAGTCCTGCTCTGGAACAAAGTGCTATGGGAACTCTCAAGGAATAGGGGAAGAAAAAGTCTTAATCGAGGGCCTGGCAGAGATCCTACTTAAATTACAAATTTTCAGAAAAGACTTAAAAGACTCAAGGTATTTTCGTTTATTATCTTCCTGATGTCATGCATTCTGTTGGTACCTGTCTCCACTTAGGGTAAAAGAAAAAAAGAAAAAAACAGAGGTCTGATTGCCACATTTTTATTCTGCTGCTAAACTGAGTGACCCTGGGACCTGTTTCCTCATCTCTAAAATAAGGACATGATTTGAGGTCCCTTTTAACTTCCACATCCTAGTCTTCAAACCATTCCACTCTGTAGATTCAGTAACCTGAAATCCTATGGCATTATTCTTAATACAAATATACCATGCTTCCAACTTTGTCTTCAATTTCCCTAAAAAAAAGAAGAAGAAAAAAAGACTAAACCTACAAAAAAAAGCCATAGCTATCATGGATTACCTCAGAGTTACCAGTTTCAGAATTCATAATAATTCCTTTTGTTATCACCATGAAAGGAAATTTAACATAGTTCTATATTTAGGATAATCCAAATTTGAAGTTACTTCAATATATGAGGAAAAATTGTTTCTACTTAAAGGAGTGAAAAAAAAATGAGTAAGGTCTGAATTACACACTGGACCAATAAAGCAGACTTCTGAGGAACTGTTAGCAGAAGCAACGAGCTGCATTAACTTAACCTTGCAGACTTGTCCGGGGTGCTGTGGGCTAGGCCTACTACTGAATAGTGAGGACTACATTGTAAACATATTGCTCTTTCCAGGTGCCTGGGTTGCTCAGTCAGTTAAGCGCCTGCCTTCAGCTCAGGTCAGGATCCCAAGGTACTGGGATTGAGCCCCATGTCAGGTTCCCTGTGGCAGGAATCTGCTTTTCTCTCTCTCTCTCTCTCTCTCTCTCTCTCTGTGCACACACTCTCTCTATAATAAATAAAATTTTTTTAAAAAAGAAGACAGTGCTCTATGTCCTAATTTTAGTACCTGTGAAGTATGCTACAAATAAGACCTTAATATCTGACATTAGGGAAAAAAACAAATTTAGGGAGAAATCCCCAGGGAGTAAAGCTCAATTTTTCTGTGTGCTGGGACAATTACAGATTTAGGAAATGCTTAGGTTACTTCCATACCTTCCATACTTCCTATTGCATAAACCCAATCCAACATGTACACAACCCACCAATTTAACTAACTCTCAATGTAGCTGTCTTATCATGTTAAATCAGGTAGACTTCCATGGTAAGAACTAGTCAAAACTTTTCTGCATACTCACCAGTACTTGGGTCTATCTATCAATGACAATCAATCTATCAATTGGACAATCCTTAGCAAAAACCTTAAAGATCAAAATTTAAAGGCATTCCACACCAACAACTGATCATGGAAATTGATGAGAGCAGCATACAGCTTCCCTCAAAAAGTGAGCATCAGGGGATGCCTGGGTGGCTCAGCGGTTTAGCGCCTGCCTTTGGCCCAGGGTGATCCTGGAGTCCTGGGATCGAGTCCCACATCAGGCTCCCTGCATGGACCCTGCTTCTCCCTCTGCCTATGTCTTTGCACCCCCCCCCCCCCCCGTGTGTGTGTGTCTCTCGTGAAAAAATAAAATCTAAAAAAAAAAAAAAAAAAAAAGTATCACCATCCCAATAGGTCTGAAAGAAGACAAGTGATCATTTCTCTATTCTCCAGAATCTTCCCATGAATCCCCAAAATAACAAATCACATTCCACTCAAATGGCATGCACGCAGTACTAGGTGCACAGAACTCCTGCCCTTGAAGAACAAAGATGCCTGTGGATCTGGACAGAGATTAAAAAACAAAATGACACAAGGAATCCCAATGGAAATTCATGTAAGAATGCAATAGCTAACAAATAGCTGAGCACCTTTGAAAAAGATCCCTATAGAGGTAAGAATATAGTAGTAGGAGCCAAGCCATGTAGTTAAGATATATGTCTTATAGCACATCAATCCTAATTTTGGTCCAAATTGCCAAGACACTTTCCAAGATAACAAGAGAGAAGAAAGAAAAAAGAGATCAATAATCCTTGAAGTTGGAATCACATATAGCATTAAAGCAATTTCTAAAATATTCTTTATGGATCTAGACCGGTGATTCTTTTTTAAATTTTTCTATTATTATTATTTTTAAAGACTGTATTCATTTATTCATGAGAAACACAGAGAGAAGCAGAGACACAGGCAGAGGGAGAAGCAGGCTCCATGCAGGGAACCTGTTGTGGGACTCGATCCCAGAACTCCAGGATCGTGCCCTGAGTCAAAGGCAGATGAGCCACCCAGGGATCCCGATTTTTTTTTTTTTTTAAGATGTATTTATTTTAGAGAGAGAGAATGCATGCACGGGGATGTAGGGTGCAGAGGGAGAGAAAGAATCTTCAAGCAGACTCCCCACTGAGCAAGGAGCCTGATGTGGAGCTCAATCCCAGGACCCTGAGATCATGACCTAAGACAAAATCAAGAGTCAGACGTTTAACAGACTGAGCTACCCAGGTCCTCCTAGAACAGTGGTTCTTAACCTTTGTGGGATTTATGAAGCTTCAAAATTCCTTTGAGAATCTGAAAAAAGCTATGAAGAATGTACATACAACACAAACAAAATTTTGTATACAATGTGTGGGTATTCCTGGAGCCCATTCATTGGCCTCTTCTGTAGTTAGAAGCCTCACTGTCCAAAAATCACCACTATTTTTGGTAATTATCTCAAAATGTCTCTAGGAGCTCTCTCTCTCTGTTGCTGGGACTTCAAACTAGTTGGGACAAGGGGCTCTCTGCTGTTCTCAGCTAGAGGAAGTTCCCATAAATCCCATGGGACTAGTGGTTTCTTCCACAACATTCCACAGGCTGCATTCCCCCGATGCTGGACAACCAGCTCTCCTAGCCAAGCACCATAAACAGTAAAAATCCAAACCCAAACCACTTGCTGCCCAAGAAAAACACAAACACTAAAACAAACTGATTCCTGCTTTAATTGAAGATGGTGGAGTATAAAGTCCTACAGAAACATTACAGGGAATCTTCCAGAAAACAGGGATTACAGCAATCCTCAGGGAGAGGCAGATAAGAGTAATTCATAGCTCACTGAGGCCTCCCCATATCAAGTTCCTGAAGTACCCAGAAGATCTCTTCATCATCTCAGTCCTGTTCCCCATCCTCTCCAATCTTGATTTCATTGTAAGATCAAAAGGGCTACTGAAATGGAAATTATTCTGGCCTCAAGAAATTTAAAGACTTTTTAATGAGTGGAACATTCAAAATTTAAATAACTTGAACATGGAAACCAGCTGACCTTGACAAGTTACTCTGTTAGTAAATAGGAAATGGACTGAATCATCCTGGACATAATTTCATTAAGGCTTCAATCCATCCAGGAAAAGGTAGCACAATTACACCATTTTATAATCCAACTTTACAAAAAGTTTACTACCCAACTCAAGAAATGTTTGTGCCCAGAGACAGCTTATTTCTAAAAGATCACCCTGACCCTCCAACACAGCCAGAGGCCTCCACTCTTCTTTGTTCCCTTCTCCATGTCAAATATGCCAATTTACTTCTTCAGGAGGAATGGAAGTCCAAGATTATACGGTAAGCCTGAAGAAGAAAATGCTGAGACACCTAAAAGCAGGAAAGAAATAAGCTGGCGGGAAGACAAATAAGAGTTGTTTGTTTCTAATTCATTCTAAAACCCAAGCCTTGCCTTTACCAGTCTTTTTCCCTGAAGTCATCTAGCCATTAGAGAGGGGAACCCGGACGTGAAGTCTGTGAAGGAAAAGTAGTTGACAGACAAACTGCCCTGCAGGCGACAGTCAAGGAGAGAAGAGGTAGAGGTTTGGTGGTTAATGAAGAAGTGCTTGTCTAGCCATTCCCTCTTCTTCTCTTGGGTTGGCTCAACCAATGTAGATGCGGTGGAAGTCATTGGCACCAAACGCAGCATTACACTTGGGACATTTGCGCTGACGGGTGTCATAGCGTGTCTTTACACACTCAAAGCAGAAAACATGAAAACACTTGGTAAGTACAGCATCCTTTTTACGCATATTGCAACATGGACAGGTCAGGCGTGCCTAAAAAAAAAAATCAGAGTCTGATCAACTGTAAAGGTTTAAATGGCTATCATATGTAAGCAAACAACCAGGAAACCCCGTATGCACTAAGATGAGAGTGTCACTTCCCCACTAAAATAAACCATCCCCTGGTTACCTTCATGTAAGGAAGTTTAGCATTTATTCTCCCAGTCTATTAGTAGACCACTTAAAAAAAACACACAAAGAAATCACTGTGGTCCTAACCTTGTAATCCTTAATCTCCTCCATCAGGATCTCATCACATTTGGGCACATTGTCTGGTTTCTTTGTGGTCTCCAGCTTCCTTCGGAGTCTAGAGATGTCCTCCTGCGGTAACACAGCACACATTAGAAATACTCTCCTAGACCTGCCATTTTTGAGGAAAAAAAAAATTGCTCCAACTTGGAACTTTCTGCTGTGCTTTATTTGCACTTTCTGTCCTTTCAAATCCAATTATCTTTTTAAAAATATTTTTATTTATTTATTTATGCAAGACACAGAGAGAGAGGCAGAGACATAGGCAGAGGGAGAAGCAGGCTCCACGAAGGGACCCTGATGTGGCACTCGATTCCAGAACTCCAGGACCACACCCTGAGCCAAAGGCAGATGCTCAACCGCTGAACCACCCAGGTGTCCCAAATCCAATTATCTTCTAGAGATGCGGAGAACTACAGATGGCAAATACCTTCTTTTGTTCCAGAGCAAAAAACCATAACCCTATCACCAAACTCAAGTTGCGCCTAACTACTGTCAATCTAGTTCTACAGAAATAGTTTATTTAAAAAAAAAAAAAAAAAAAAAAAGTTGAAAAACTAGATAAGCCACTTTATTTTAAGGTAATTCTTTTCAAGCTGAAGGTAGATTGGATTAAAATAATTTACAGATGTGGGATGCCTGGGTGGTTCAGTGGCTGAGCGTCTGCCTTTGGCTCAAATCACCATCCCGGGATCAAATCCCACATCAGGCTCCCCACAGGGAGCCTGCTTCTCCTTCTGTGTCTCTGCTTCTCTCTGTGTCTGTCCTGAATAAATAAATAAAATCTTTAAAATAATAACAATAATAATTTACAGATGTATGGATAAGGATAGAAAGTTATCCTGAGAAACATTTGACATGCCTAAAATAGAAAAATTACAGAACTTTAAAATCCTCTAATTTGGTATGTTGCTACTTTACAAATTCACCAATTCATTCAATTAATTAGTATTTATTTCATGCCCACCAGGTGCTAGGTATCAGGATAGGCTTTAGGGGTATGGCAGTGAAGAAAACAGACTTGGTCTCTTCACTTAAGGAACTTATTATAATCAAGTAGAAAATGACATACATTAGACCAATGACTCTTTCGTAAAATTCCAGAGCCCAGAAAATACCTAAAAGGTGAAACGCAAAAAAAACACAACTGCTCTTACCTGAGCTCGTTTGAAATTAAACATATCCTTTTCTTTGGTGACACTGTTCTCCACGATCTCATCCTGAAAATCATGTAGCTTCTTCTGAGCCAATTCCAGTTGCGCTTTGAGGTCATCTGCCAGCTGGGCTGCTTCCATCGCCTAGGTGGGACATACATATAGCATCATCTTATTTCTAGTGAGGCAAAATGTTAACCCGGTTCAAGGAAGAAAGTGAACCTGTAATTTCATCAGTGTCCTACTTATTTGCTCCCCTGAGATTAATCATCACTTTAGATTACAGTGTAAGCAATCATACCTTGCGTTTATTCATCTCTAAGGCTTGAGTCCTAAGACCCAGTTCCTTCTCCCCTGTGCCAATGTTACTTTGTAAAAGATGCTCCTTCTCTTCCAATTTCCTTACTACCTGTAACTGGGCATCAACCTTTGAAAAAGAAAATCAGATTTTTAACACAAACAGGAAAGAAAAAAACAATTAACTGCTAGGTGCTGCTAATCCGTAGGCCCACAAAGAGAGTCTGTTAGAAATCTCAAACCATCACTGTTCTTTACCTATGAACCCTTCAAAATATATGCAACAGCACAATACTTCACCTTTCATACAAAAAAAAAAAAAAAGTTAAAAATTCATTGTTGATGATTCAAGCAGGAGTCTAGGAAACCACTGAAAATTCTTCTCTCAAATTGCCAAAAGCAAAGGGAATTCCATTTACAAAATTTCATCTCCTTCGGCCATACTAATTCTCAAAGCCTGGCAATTCATACTAGACCATGAAAATTACAGCTCCAATAAAGGCCATGTGTATCTTTCAGAATGGCTAGAAGTTCTAAAGCAGCCTTTTTCTTGAAATTCACACACAAGGTGAAATTAACATGAAAGGGTAAGAAGTAAAGTCACATACCCACAGGCTCTCATCCCAATACCCAGAGATTATCAGGTAACCACTCTCACAGTTTCTCATGCAGCCTCCCAGAAATTTGTAAAAATACACAGCACACATATACACAAAACGTACACATTACTAACATAAAAGGGATAATAAACCACTTAAGGATAACATCTTCCATATTAGCAGATCCATATTTGTTTTAACAGCTACACTGTACTCCCTTGCAGAGATGTATAATTTATTTACCAGAATGCTTACAAGGTACATGTAGTTCTTAGGGTTTTTTCTTATTTTTTAATGCCACATAATCATTAAGGCATACTTTCACGTAGAAAGCCCCCTACTTCAACAGAATTCTGGAAAGCTTTATTTGAATTACCTGAGTCTTTAGAGTCAAAACTTGGTCAGCCAGCTCCTCCTTCTCTTCTTTGAGCAACTTGTGGATCTGATTGGACTTGATACGCTCAGACATGAGCTTGAAATTTGCATCATCCTTCTCCCGCAACTGCTGCATTAAACGGATATTTTGCTCCTGCATGTCTTCAAAGGCCTGGCCTGTAACATCCATCTCTGAGAGGAGTGCCTCTTCCTCCTAAAATAAGGAGAAAGAACCTTCGTTTTAATAAAATCTTTTAGCTCCAAAGAAATGAGCACTGGAAACTAAATTTTCCCAGTGTTCATTCAGAAATAAATTAACCTAGTGACAGAGGGACTCAGTGTTAAGAAGGTTAGTTCTGTCACTTAGGTTAGCCCTAGGAATACAAAAGAAGCCCTTATTATCTGAAGCTACTGGCACTGATGGTCTGATGCTTGGGTGATCTGTATCCACAAAGTAGACAAAGCTTACACATACCATACATAATCTAGCAAAATGATCAAGTAGCAGTTGGTGAAGTGAACTTCTATCACGAAACCTTCACATTTTCTCATGATTTCCCCACAACTGAAATATCAAATTTAACTAGACTTTCCAACAGTACTGCACAACCATCTGATGGGTGAAGAACAGTATCTAAAATATTTTTAACTTACATTTTGTGTTAATAGGAGACTGGACATCTTTTCAGATGTGTAAGAGCCATCTATGTCCTTTTCTGTGAACGAGTCTTATCTTTTGCCTATTCTTCTATTAGGGCATTGGGTTTTCTTCTCTATCATTTCTGGGGAGTTTTTCTTGAAGAAAGATAAGCCCTTTTATGCTAAGAGTCAGAAATATTTTTTGCCTGTTTGTCATTATCTTCTGGCTTTGCTAACAGTGGTTTCTGCCAGGTAGAATTTTTGTGGGCTTCTTTCATAAGTTGAAATTATCAATTCTTTTCATATTTTTTAGACTTATATTAACAGTTAAAAAGATCCCCCCATCCAAATTTATAAAGAATTTGTCTGTTTTCTTTTAGTGGATTAACTTCTTTAATATTACAGCTATAACCCAGTTGGAAATTATCCTAGTATAAAAGTGTCTGAGTATACACCCAACTTTTTTCCAGTATTATTGTTTCTTTTTGCCCTACCACATTTAATAGTCTTCCTTTTCCTCCACTGACTTTAAACTGTATCTCTGGCACATATTAAATACACATAGGTACTTTGGTCTCTTTCTGGACTTTCTATTCAGTCCTAACAGTCTATATTAGCCTCAAGCTATTTTATCTACTGAAACTTCATGTTTTTACATCTGATAGGAATGGCCACCCCTCAACCCTACTGCTTTTCTTGTTCAGTTTTACTGGCCACTCTTATTTACTCTTCCACATGTACTTTAATACTGGTCTGCCTACTACCAAAAATCAGTATTTTTACTAGGATCATATTAAATTTATACATTAACTTACGGAGAATTAACATATTTTTAAGATAGTGAGTTATCCTATATAAGAGTACATATGCCTTTCCACTGCTACTAGAACCTATTAAGAGGTTCATATGAGGTACAATTTCCTCATAAGAATTTTTGTTTTTTTAAAAAGAGCAAAGGAGAGAAAATTGGCAATCACCAAATTTAAGAAAAGCCGAAGCCCACTTTTTATAAAAAGAATGCATACAGGTTCCAATAAAGTTCCTCTTCTCAAGGTACTTAATGATCAAATCACCACTAAAACTCCTTCACTTTGCCATTTTGCTATTTTTTAGAGGCAGTGAAGATGTTCCTCACAGTGTACTATGTACATAGCTTTTCCATTTTCGGGATCTTTAATATTGAAAATCAATAAAATTCATGGGGACTTAAAAAAAAAAAGAAATATGTTCATTCTGAGAAGAAAAATCTCTACAGTTCTTTTTTCTTAGTTTCATATATTTGTAATCATAACATACATAAAACCTTACATAATATATATTTTTTCATTTATACTCACTATATCCCCGACTCCAGATCAGCAGAGGAAGGATAGATCCCGCAATAAACAATGTTTGAACAACCGGCTATCCATTTGAAAATAAAAGTAAATTTCCTGCCTCACAAATACATAAAACAAAATAATAAAGAATGAAAGACTTCAATATAAAAACGAACGTACATATAGGAGAAAAACGTATTCATGAAAAAGAAAAAAATGGAATGAAAGAAAATTGCACTGTCAATAACTTGTCAAGTAACATTTACTTAAAAACCTAACTAAATGAAGAGAGTGTGCCCCCACCTGCTTGGCCATGGCCAGCTTCTTCTGCAGGTACTCTATCTGCTCTTCTACTGCCCGGATCTTCCTCAAGGCATCCTCATCAGCCATTTTCTTGTTCTCCTTTTTTTCCTTATCCTCTAGATCCTTGAGTCTTTGCCTTAAATCTTCCAACTAGAGAAGTAAGGAATCACACATACAAGAAGAAAAAACCGTAATAAAACTTCAAAAATCAGTTAATCACGTGCAAATGGAGGGCCCCCAACACCAAAAGTACCTTGACAGAATTAGAAAGGGAGAAAAATGATATACTGGTCCACCACAGCACAACACTGTTGTAACTCCACTTCGTTCCAACGTGACACACTTGTATAAGGAACACTGGTGAGAAGTGCACGTGTACCTCTCTTTAGGATAGTGGTTCTCACATTTTTTTTAAGGCCTCCAAATTGTAAGAAACTAAGACATTCTTCCCAAAAGTAATCAGAAAAGAAACTCACTGTAACAATGATTTATGGGGAAATCATTAATGGGAAAGAGGGAATAAAAAGTCTGAAAAGGTTACTCCTATTCCCAGAAATTGTGAAATACCTTACTACCTGGTGGAGAATACAGAAATCTATTTTATTTTAGATGGTCTCTGAAAGGAAAGAAAACGCCGCTGAGTTTTAAACACTGACTTTAAAGATAAAGAAAGAAACTACATCCTTCAGAAATGTGAAGGAAAATCCCACAAATACAGATTGTAACCAGAATGACAGGTAATGGCAGACTAGATTACCTCTGCCTTTGACTTCTTCTCAGCTGCCATCAGCTGAACTTTGTCTCTCTGTTCCTTTGGGGCAGAGCGGTACATATCTAGCAATAGTTTCATCTCCTTTTGGCTCTCTTGTGCCTTCCTATGATGAGGGTAGTAGGGGGAGGGGAAGGGTGTAATGAGAAAACACAGGAGATCAGAGCAAGGGAAACTGGAACTGAGCAAAATAGTTTACAACAGTTCCATTTACACCTTATATCACAGATCTAAAAGATAAATCTTCTGCACAGACCCAACGGGAGACTTGTGGATATACTCAGAAACTATAGAAAAGCAAGCTGGATAATGGAATTATTTCTCCCTTCAGACTAAGTTCTCTAACATAAAGCTATAAAAATAAATGCCTGTGGCCCTAATTAAAGATGTAAAATTCTGGGGCCCTACTCTTAGAAACTGAGATTCAGCAGGTCTGTGATGTGGTCCAGGAATATACTTTAAATAAGTCACCCAGAGGATTCTGATACATTTGAAAAAAACATTTACCTTAAAGAGATCAAGAGGAAAGAATGGCAGAAAAAAAGGGTAGAAAACTAGATTCAATAGTGCAGTGATCAGCCATCAGCTGAAGACTGAATCTTCATCTACTAATTTATCAAACCTCTTTACTATACTTTTATATACCAAAGAAGTTCAAACGTTCTGGGCGCAGCTGTCCTTCAAATCTAAGTATCAATAAAGGCAACCAATGGGAAACAAGAAATAACTAGTTCTCCCAGACAAGTTACTGGTTATGCAGGAAGAGAAGGGGCAGCATGTGAAGTCACGCTGGTGTTTCATTAACCAACAGGATTGTCTTACCATTTCAATGCTCGCAGGGGTAAACCTCCTAAGACAGCTCTTAAAATGATCTGATACATACACAAACTAGTTAACTGCCAGGCAAACAAATCAACACTGTTCAAGTTCTAGTGATACAAACTCAACCTAATATGATTTAAATTACAGTTCAGGGTAGCAATCCCCAAGCAGTTAATTTCACTAATTCTTGTATCGCTTAAATCATGACATCCTGTCCCTTGACTCGGATTCATGAAGAACAAGCCTACACAAGGAGGGTTTACTGAGACCTGACCACTGACCCAGACTACGCAACAGCCCGTGCAAGCCACCTGTACTAAGGATTGTACACCTGATTAAGGATTGAGAGCACAATTAATTGTACGTTTAGTTACACCTGAAATATTGCAACACTCTATAACCCACGCCATCAACCAAACATTTCGTGCATGATGTCCTAACCTCAGCTTGTGAGTCAGAAACAGTTACTCTAAATTCTCTTACTTGAGTTCAATCTTCAATTGTTTGATAACTTCTGCTTCCTTTTTCCTTCCATCGTCATGTTTCCCTTTCTCTTTATCCTTAGCAGAGTCTCTTTCTTTTTCTGACTCTTTCAGTTTCTGCTTCTCTCGTTCCCTCTCCTTTTCCTTCTCCCGCTCTCTTTCTCGCTCCCTCTCTTTCTCCCTCCTTTCTCGTTCTCGTTCTTCCTCGTCCCGTTTGGACTTAATTTCATTGACCTCCTCCTGAGATGCCTTTGATGCGGAGGACTGGGCAGGTACGTCCTCAGGATCTTGCTTCAGCTCTGCAGGCTCATCCTTTGGGTCCTCAGTACTGGACTGAGACTGTAGGAGGGCACTGCCACTGCGCAGACGTGTCTGGGAGACAAAGACAGAAAAGAAGCACACCACTTACTGTAACCACACTCGCCTCCCTCGAGACCAGCCTGACAAACGGAACAGCAGACAGCACTGATTCTACCCCTCCTGGTTGGTTACCTTGTTCAGGTCAGACTGGGCTTCTCTCAGTTTCCGCTTATATCTTAGGACCTCCCCTTTGAGCTGGTGATTGTGATTCTGGAGGCTACTGATGAGGTGACGCATCTCCCGGTTTATGGGGCCTTAAATACAGCAATAGCAATATTATGAAGAACTGAGATTAAGGGCAAAAAAGCACAAGGAGAGAAAGTGCAGCACACATCAGGGACTTCTGAGAAACAGGGAAAATTACCAAAAGACATATTCCTTCTCAGAAGAAGAAAACAAAATTGGCTAATCTGAGTTGCAAAACAAACACCCAGGCTGTGAACCAAAATGAATTATAGGATTTGATTTAAGGGTCTTTAAGACATCTGAGCTCCACTTAATACTAACAAATTCGGGTGACCACATTATGCTTTTTAAGGGAAGCATGTGCAGCAAACTGCAGGGTGGAGCAAGGATAATCATACCTGCTTGCTCATTGGCAGCAAGGGTCTGCTCAAATTCTATCCTCAGCATCTCATACTCCTTGCGGACCTGGGCCAGTGTATCTTCCAGCTGGATCACTTCAGTCCTCAGCTTCTTATGAAGACTAACTTCATCTCGCTACACACAAAAAGGGAAGCAATCAAAAATTCTTATCCAAATGTGGAAACACCATCATATTGTTACTAGGTTTCCTAATTTTGACCAGTAAGGATCTAAGAAGTAAAAAAAAGAAATACTCAGAGGGATTACTCTACAATGTTCCAATTTAGTTGACATTTAATGAGCACCAGTTAGCTACAAAAACTGACTTGAGAACTGGCAAGATATTAAACAAGGGAAATAGCCACTACCTGTGAGAATGTTGTAATTTACTAGAAGTACTAAGTGGTAAAACAGGATATAAACATATGTATGGTAAGATACATTAAATTCAATTCATTTGCCAGACATACAGTACAAGACCAACTATGACAAACATTACCTTAAGGGCTATGGAAAGTACAGAAGTGAACACATGAATAAAAGTTTCTGCCCAAAAAAAAAAACCCCAGTATTTACATTTGCCCTGACACACTATAATGGCTTATAAATGGGGAGGCAGCTTCTACCCACTATTCTTGCCCATGCACAGAAGGCTCCAAGCCATGCTCAGCTATTTTTAAATCTGTTCCTCTCACTGCTGGGAATGCCCTTCTATTTTTTCTACCAGTGAACCCATTTTTATACAAAACCTGTATTTAAGTTTACTACCAGGGAACTTAAGATTCACACTTTACTCTGGCAAGCTGTATCAGGAAGGTTCTGCAGTCAAATCAGATGCTCCGTCTCCTTTATCATTGCCTGTTTTAAGTATGCCTCGTTGTCCCACTCTGCATTCTAATGGACACTACTCTCCCCGCGAGGCTGTTTGATCTCTGATGGCAGGATGCCCACCAACCGGCAGAGCAAAGGCCTATGACCACTCTAAACATGTTTGCCGAATGAGAGATAATTGCTCATGAGAGGGTAAAATTATAGAATTTATGAGGCAGAAAAGCTTATATACAGAAGACAAAGCAAGGGTGTTACCTCAATAAGCTCAACTTGGCGCTGGTGGGTCCCCCTGGTGCCATGAAGCAGAGTCCGAGCCTCATCCAAGTGCGCTTTCAACTGCAGGCTCTCATTGTACAGGACGGAGAACTGTGACTGCATACAGCGGTATTCCGGAGTCTCCTTAACTGCCTCCTCCACCGCGCTCCGCAATTCCACCTGAGGAGGGCCCAAAAACATCAGAAGCTAGCGTCTGTGCCCTAGATGCTAGACAGGAAATAAAACCTTAAACACTATGAGGTCTGTGTAATTTCAGACAAGGTTTATGAAGATTATGGATTATTTCTGCCCACTCCTCCACTTAGGTAAAATCTGTATCAAATTAAATCTGACCATCTAAGAGGTGACACCAGGTACCTGTATTCTCCACCCAAGAACTGTGTTAATTGATATGTTTTACAACATGTACCAACTTACACCCAATAAGAAGAGCCCTGTGAAATCTATCAGATGTGGGGACACAGAGAAACCTTATGAAATTTGTCAAGATGTTTAATTCTTAAAACATAGTTGAGGACCCCTGTCACTAACTTGGTTCTATTTATGAGAAGTCACAGAGAAATATACTTTTGACATTGTATCAAAAAAAGTTATGCTTCTCTTAAGCAATGGTTTGCTTTAATTATGTAAACACTTTAACCGATTTAACTCAGGTTGGGTTTTGTTTTGTTTGTACAGTTCAAACATCTTTATTCCTGTATTTACCTAGAAACAAATCAAATTATAAAAGACACGTGGCTATTACTGAAAGAGGGATAGGAAGACTTTCAGGATCTACTTTCTTCCTACCCTCCAAGAACCTGGGGAGAGAAAATTCTAACAGGCAGGTTGGAGAACCAATAGGTACTATCACTGATCATGTTTCCTTCTCAGTTTTGATGTCTAGGTACTGCAGAGCCAAATTCTGTGACCCATATTTGCCACTACTGCATGTGATAGCTGACCCTGTTATGGGGTATAAGTGCTCTATGCATATATCTTGTATACAAGCCACATTTTTTTTAAATACATTTTGGATCATCACCCCAGTTTACCCTACTCCTCAATTTTCTCAACAATTTCCAAGTTAGGACACCTTGGCTCAGTCTATACATCTTCGTAGACTGTTTTAATTACTTTCCAAAAAAAAAAAAAATTATAATAATTACTTTCCAGAACAAGGCAGGGTACAATTAAGTAAATAAATTGGTATGCCAAAAAAACTCACTTTTTTTTTTTTTAAAGATTTTATTTATTCATGAGAGACACAGAGACAGAGAGAGAGAGAGAGGGAGACAGAGACACAGGCAGAGGGAGAAGCAGGCTCCATGCAGGGAGCCTGACGTAGGACTGGATCCCGGGTCTCCGGGATCACACCCTGGCCTGAAGGTGGCGCTAAACTGCTGAGCCACCTGGGCTGCCCTCACTTTTTTTTTTAAAAAAAGATTTTATTTATTTATTTGTGAGAAACACCAAGAGAGAGGCAGAGACATAAGCAGAGGGAGAAGCAGGCTCCCCATGGGGAGCCTGATGTGGGGCTCAATCCCAGGACCTCGACCTGAGCCAAAGGCAGATGCTCAACCCCTGAGCCACCCAGGTGCCCCAAAACTCACATTTTTCTTTTCCCTCATAAGTTATGAGGCCTGACCGGTATGTGTGTGAGTTGATCAGTGAGAAGATTCATTTCACGGCCCTTCAGAAAGGTGTCTCCTACCTTCAGCTTTTCATTTTGCGTAGTGACCTCCTCCAAGTCTTGCCGAAGTTTCTCCAGCTCACAGTGACGGTTCTGAGCCAGCTCTTTGTTCTCCTCCAGCTCTGCATTCATTTCCTCAAACTGGAGAGAAGCAGGAAAATTGCAAAACAAGCATAAAGAAAAAGAATTTCTAAATCACTTCCATTCCTAAGCTTCCACCTTCACCAACCCCTTTTTCCATCAAAACCCCACTCTGCCACTTGTGAACTCCTAAGTACACAGCACAACAGCTGATACTAGTTCAAAAATGTGTCCCAAGGGAGTCACCGATTTTACCTTCCGGGCATTGATAGTGATTGTGCCACCATAGAGACTGCTCCCGGCTCCATAGACCTTATAACCTTTCGAATTCACCTACAGCAAGGAAAAAGATTCTTTAGTGAGAAGAGGCCCTAAGATTTCAGTCTGATCACCAAAGTACTTTTAAAGAGTCCATTTTGTCCCCAGGTACTACTACCCAAGTCCACCCTTTCTGAGCAGATTCCTTAAAAGTGATCTTAGTCCCTAAGCTCTGAATGAAACAGCACTTGCCCGTTCGAGAACTTCTGCTAAGTGTCGGTTGAGTCGTTGTTCCCTCTTTCGAATTTTGTCAATATCCCACTGCAGGTCATCGATCATGGACTCTAGGACAGACACTCGCGACTCGGCTGTCTCTACTTTACTCTGTAACTTGGAGAACTATATCCCAAAGACAAGGCATCCAGAAAGAGAAAGCCAAAAAAATACGGAGTCAGAAAAGCAATACCTTCCATCACTATCTTACATCTCAAATTTCACAAAATTAATCCTCGCTTATGGATCATTGTAAGCAAAATTTAAATAGAAGCTCCTTCACCTTCTTCCCAATGCATGAGTATAAAAATGAAATCAGATATTTTTAACCTTTCTGGGTCAGTTACAATCATGAAAACTTTAATTACAAAACTATTACATGTTCACATTAATCTATACTTACCCTTTGTTGGTTTTAAAAAATGGTTCCAAAAATCTGTGATAGTCCTCCCATCAAGAGGTGATGGCACAGTCCCCTCCTCTTAAATCTGGGTCAACTTTAGTGACCCAATAGAAATGATGCTATGTAACTTTGAGGCCATGTCTGAAAGGCCATGCAGACTCTGCCTGAAGTTCTTGAGACATTCATTCTCTTGAAGAAACCAGCTGCCATGTATGAAGCCCAACCACACTCAAACTGCCACGCTGGAGGCGACAACATGCAGGCGTTCTAGTGGACAACCGAAGGTGAGTTTCCACCCAATGGACAGGCCACATCAGCAGCCAGCCACAAAAGCCACAATGGACATCAGCTCAGTTGAGCAAAGCAACATCACTCTCCAGCTTCGTAATGTTACATGAGGATTGGGAAAGGGCCAGTAGAGATGAACCTTCCCATTTTGGTGGCACCTAGTTTATGTCTCCAACATGACAGCAGTTCTTCTGTTTTTCTACTACACTCCAATCTATTTATAAGCACTGCTTTACTCTAACCCTTTATAAGGCTTATAAGAATCCACATGTGTTAATGAACTTCCCAGACGATTCTCATAAGAACACCCAGCATGGACCTTGGCATTGGAGTTTACAAAACAATGGCATGGTGAAGAACATGGCTTTGAACTAAAACAGACCTACATCCAAATCAAAGTTTGATCACCTTCTGGCTGTGGGTTCAGACCACTCATCAACCTCCCTGATTTTGTTCTCTTAGCAGTAAGATGGGAATTGTTTAACCATTAGAGATAATACTCAAAGTACTTAAGTGCTAGGCACTAAATAGATGGTAACTACTAACTTACTAATAATAAGCACAAGTTTGGCATGGGTGGCCAAACTAAAGTATGTCAAATTTCAGCACAATATCCTTTGAACTAAACTGAAACAATAATCAGGAATGTCAAAAAAAATCTTAAAGGGCTATTATCACTTTATCTCAATCACTGTGTATAAATAAATAAATACCCAAATCCTGACATGGTTTGGTCATGGCACTATTTCCACCCAAGTCTGGATTGAAAACCCATATTCCTCAAGTTCCCAGGCTGTGATCAACAGTACTTCCTACTGCCCATTAAAGATAAATTTCTACCAACCCATTCCTCATAACATTGTACACGATATTTTATATTTGGGGGAATTCATTATTGGGGGGATTGCTGTGTTGTTTCACAAAACCCCATATGATGGTATTTCTTCCTAAAAACTAATATCATCAAGTGTCTGTTTAACAGAGGCACACGTCTAGAAGAAACATGTGATTATTTTTTTTCCTTAACCTTTCCTCAGATTTTGATTGCTCAGAACTGGTCACTTGAGCCTGCCCTGCATATTTTTTTTTTCCTTTCTTTTTTTTTCTGCATGCTTTTCAATATAAAAATAGGCATTCTACAGACAGATGACCTTCAAAGTACTCAAAATTCTGAGTCAATGTCTGCCACAGGCCACTGAGAAGTACTCTCTCTCCTTTCGGGTTAAGTACCTCCTGAGACATGGTGCGATGCTTCTCCTGAAGGAGGTCTGTCAATTCCTGGAGCCTCATATTCTCCTGTGCAAGGAAGGAATTCAGCTCCTGCACCGCCTCTTCCACTATCAGATTATCTGAGGGAGAAGAACTGCACTTTAGTTTAGCATCTATAGTGTCAAATTTTAAAACTATGCATCCCACCAAAATGTTAACATGCTATCTCACTTTATTTTCCTGAAAACCTTCAAGAAGTAGGCTGGTTGTTATTATCCTCAAATGACTGATTAAGTACCCAGAACTTGGGCAGCCCGAGTGGCTCAGCGGTTCGGCGCCTGCCTTTGGCCCACGGCATGATCCTGGAGACCTGAGATCGAGTCCCACGTCAGGCTCCCTGCATGGAGCCTGCTTCTCCCTCTGCCTGTGTCTGCCTGTGTGTCTCTCATGAATAAATAAATAAAATCTTAAAAAAAAAAAAAAAAAGTACCCAGACCTTAAATGACTTGCCTAAGGAAATAAGCCATTCTGGTGCTTCAGTAGAAGATGACACAGAGCCAAGGTCACTTACCTCCCATTCCTTTCTATAAAGTCAAAATGCCATGAGAAGAGAAATAGAGATTCTTTAACTTTATTTGGAAAAGACAGAATCACCAAAAAAACTACATTTTACAACTGTAGACAAGATAGAGGATCTCTCATCAGTGTTAGACTTCATAACAATAAAATTCTATTTCATAAGGCTATCACAAATCCTATTATTCATTAACACCAACATGAAACGTCTCTCTGTTGACACAAAGAAGGGGAGGGCAGAGAGCAGAAATTTCCTTGTACAAATGAGCACCTCTAAAATCATGGAAGAAGGGACCCCTGGGTGGCGCAGCAGTTTGGCGCCTGCCTTTGGCCCAGGGCGCGATCCTGGAGACCCGGGATCGAATTCCACGTCGGGCTCCCGGTGCATGGAGCCTGCTTCTCCCTCTGCCTATGTCTCTGCCTCTCTCTCTCTCTCCGTGACTATCATAAATAAATAAAAAATAAATAAATAAATGTTTAGAGTGATGACTGATATATAAAGATTTAAAAAATAAATAAATAAATAAAATAAAATAAAATAAAATAAAATAAAATAAAATAAATAAAATAAAATAATAAAAAATAAAATAAAATAAAATAAAATAAAATAATAAAATAAAAAAATAAAATAAAATAATAAAAAATAAAATAAATAAAATAAAATAAAATAAAATAATAAAATATAAAATAAAATAAAATAAATAAAATAAAATAAAATAAAATAATAAAATAAAATAAAATAAAATAATAAAATAAAATAAAATAAATAAAATAAAATAAAATAAAATAAAATAATAAAATAAAATAAAATAAATAAAATAAAATAAAATAAAATAAAATAAAATAATAAAATAAAATAAAATAAAATAAAATAAAATAAAATAAAATAATGGAAGAGTAAACATAAGAGCCTAGAATTATTTAACATGTTCTAGAATAGGATGCAAGGGGCACGCCTGAAGCTCAAAAGCCAAAATGTACACTACAATTTACAAAGAAAGTAGATAAACTTACAGACCTTATTACAATAAGTTAATATGTTTCAAATTAGAGTGACAAATATAATAGCTCAAATCCAAATGTTAGCAAGTGAAACAAGATACTCTCAGGATATATAATAATGCCCTGTAGAGACAGTTACCAGGAGGAAAAATTATGGTCTCTCCTACTACCCCCCTGGCATCACTCAAACACCATACAGAACAGGATGGTCATGTGGCGGGTTTTGTGGTTTTCAACCAGGACTGCCTACAGAATCACTTGTGGAACTTTTAAGATTAGACACTTCCCTAGGATCCATCCCACACCTACTAAATAAGAATACCCATGAGCACGGTCAAAAAACATATGCTCTGAAAGTTCTCAAAGCTTCTGGTTCATAATCCAAGCTAAGAACGAGGAGCTGAATTTCAGTCCTTTTGATATCTTGAGATACTCAGAACAAAGCCTAGACTACAGTAAGAGCTCAATAAATAGTGAATTAATAAGCTGATAAATACAATTCTTTTGAACCAAAGATAAAATAAACATGGGGGGGCAGCATGGGTGGCGCAGCGGTTTAGCACCGCCTTCAGCCCAGGGCATGATCCTGGAGACCCGGGATCGAGTCCCATGTTGGGCTCCCTGCATGGAGCCTGCTTCTCCCTCTGCCTGTGTCTCTGCCTCTCTCTCTCTTTCTCTCTCTGTGTCTCTCATGAATAAATAAAATCTTTAAAAATAGTAATAATAACAAATAAATAAAATAAACATGGGGAAAAAAATGAACTGCCAAAAAAGTATATTTGATGCTACAATTCATACTTTATAGATCTTTATCTCTTCGCAAGTTCAGCTTATCAACAGCAATTGCCTTTTATGCTATAAATAATAGCTCAGCGATTTATAACTTTTTTTTTTAAGATTTTATGTATTTACTCATGAGACAGAGAGAGAAGCAGAGACAGAGGCAGAGGGAGAAGCAGGCTCCCTGCAAGAAGCCGAATGTGGGACTCA
The DNA here is from genome assembly GCF_018345385.1 of Vulpes lagopus. Taxonomy (NCBI): domain Eukaryota; kingdom Metazoa; phylum Chordata; class Mammalia; order Carnivora; family Canidae; genus Vulpes; species Vulpes lagopus. Next base: position 74,606,644 of record NC_054830.1, read on the forward strand.
ATCCGGATCCCAGGGTCATGCCCTGAGCTAAAGGCAGATGCTCAACCACTGAGCCACCCAGGCGTCCGTCCCACTTATTTTATTTTTTAACTTAAACTCTAACCTTAAAATGTATGCCATCAAAAATAATTTTAAAATACTGTTTAGTATGCTAATCATTTTAGTTCCTTTTAAAATATAGCCATTTTTTTTTACTTGACTTTCATTTATAAAATCAAGTTTTAACACTGGCATAACCTCTGCACATGGCATATTATCTGCATATAATATACACTTGGTATGTACCATAATCCATATGGTTTATCCACGGGCATATTACTAGGATTTAACCATACCATCCAACTGGTCAAGTATAGCCAAGGGAAAAAGAAGGAACACCCAGCTCAGTTTATATTAGGTGATTTATAGCCACTTATTCACTATTAACTAAGCACACACTAGATACCGGATACAGTGCTAGACACTGGAGAAACAAAGAAGAGTGAGCCACAGCACTACATCAGGGGACAGAGTTTAACTGGAACTCACAAGTGGATGTAATATAGGAATACAAATGTCTAGGAGGACACGAAGCTTTGTACTATAACCTGCTTACAATGATTATCTTTGAGAAGTGAAAGGGGAGAACTTTTGTAGTCTACTCTTAAATGTTTTTGATCTGTATATTCTAAAACTGTTATCCAAATAATTAAATACACAAATACATTTATAGAAAAGCAAAAGAAACCATTTCCCATCAAATACGCACAAGTCTTTTACATCTCTCATTTTTTAATTCTGTTGATAATTTAGCCCAAGTATCCTTAAAGAAAATTAGAGTAATAAAATTCTTATTTGCTCATCCAATGGTTCATTACATTCTCTGTATTACTTTCAGAAATAAAAGATTAATCTTTTTTTTTTTTTTTTTTTTAGTAGGCTCCATCCCCAATGTGGGGCTTGATCTCACAACCCTGAGATCAAAAGTCACATGTTCAACTGACTGAGCCAGCCAGGCACCCTGAAAGGTTAAATATCTTAATAGCAATCAGAGAAATTACGATATTACAACTAGACCGTGATTATTAAAAATGTGAAATTGGGGCATTTAAAATGCAACTTCACTGCACAAATACTTTACTATATTATACATCTCTAAGGTTCCCCATTAACACTGACTAGTAACATAACTACTTCAAATAGACACTTCTCCATCCATATAATATTTTATCTTTTTATTTTTTTGTGTGAAGAGGGAGGGGCAGAGGGAGAGGAAGTGAGAGAATCTTAAAGCAGGCTCCATGCCCAGGGCGGACCCCAACACAGAGTTCCACCTCATGACCCCGAGATCATGACCTGAGCAGAAATCAAGAGTCGGACGATTAACCACCTAAGCTACCCAGCCTCCCCTCTTTTATCTTTGTAAACAGAAATCATTCAACAGCTCTAAAACCTGAGCCATCTCTTTTTGAAAATATTAGAGATAAGAGAAAAACAAACAAACAAACAAAAACAAGAACATATTAAAACTGACTCTTTGGGCATGCCTGGGTATCTGACTCTTGATTTTGACTCAAGTCATGATCTCACGGTGATGACATCAAACCCCCAGTCAGGCTCCACAATGGGCATGGAGCCTGCTTAAGATTGTCTCACTCCCTCTTCCTCTGCCCTTCCACCCACCTCTCAGACTCTATCTCTTGAATAAATAATTTTCTTTAGGGGTGCCTGGGTGGCTCAGTCGGTTAAGCATGTCTTCAGATCAGGTGATGATCCCAGGGTCCTGGAATTGAGCCCCATGTCAGGTTCCCTGCTCAGGGGGGAGCCTGTGTCTCCCTCTGCCCCACCCCCCTGCTTGTGCTCTCTCACTCACTCACTCACTCTCCCTCAAATAAATAAATCTTTAAAATAAATAAATCTTTAAAAAACTGACTCTTTGAAATTAAAGTTCAGTATCTAACCAACAAAATTTTTTAAATAATTACCAATATTTAAAATAAAATATTATCACTAATAAATAAATCAATGGCCAATACTACACAAATGTCCAGAAACAGTTATTCCTTAAATAATAAAATTTATTTTGCTACTTATAAAAGTGTTTAATAAATAGAATGGGGCTTTCCTCAGAATTAGGCTTTCCTCAGCTTCTTACAGGACTATCGTGTGCCTCAAAATATGAAACACTTGGAAAATACTAACATGCCATAACGACGACATTACAGGTATTACTAGTAATACTGGAAATTAGATTGCAAGGAATTTAATCAAAAATAAATACGTTAAGTCTGCAAACTATAAATCGGCATACAAAGGTGAGCTCTTATTTTTCCCCGTTCTCTCAGTCTCCTGGTTCTTGCCTCACCTCCACTATTTAGTTTGCGCGATAACAGCTCCACTTTCTCTTGTAATTTATCATAGACAGTCACGATCTGGGACACAGCTCGGCGGGAGGACTCCACTCGCTCCTGCAGCTGAGATTCCATTTCTTCACTGGAACTGCTGGCCAAAGTAGCAAGGAAAGAGAAAGCTGGCTCTTGCCCTTCCCCTGAGGACACAGAGGGGAAAAAAAGAAGCTGTCAACATGATAAAACTGGAAATACCAAAGTCTTCTTTCTTGCCTCAAATGGAAATCCTGAAAGCAAAGCTCTACTTCCAACACCCACACAGCATGTGGTGGTAGATCCACTACAAATACTCACCTCTCTCTCGGTCATCTTTCCGTTCCTGATTGCTATCAGAGTCCGGCTCTGGTTCAGGCACGACAAGGGCTTTCCTTTCTGTGAGGAGATCTCCCAAGCCCTGCTCCAGGTCGTACCGTTTAAGGATGATACGGATGTTTTCATCAAACTGAGAAGGGTGGGTACAACATTTATGAAAAACCAAAAGAACACAACTTGAGAAATGAAGAGAGTGCTGAGAACAAAAATGCTCAAATAAAAACCTGAGCAAATGAACGAGGCAGCTACCTGACTCCAGTACCGGTTGACGATCAGCAGTGAGGCATCATCAGTGGCCTGTCTTCGCTCCAGTTTTTCAATGTGCTCACGGAGTTCATCTTCGATGGCCTGCCGTTGATCCAGCATCTCTGCCAGCTTGCGATTTTTGGTCTGCAGTGTTCGAATGTCTAGCTCCTCCTGCCCCGGGAAACCAATTTTATTAGTCTCCCCAAAGAAATCAGGCAAATCAGCTGTTAAATTCAACAAGGTCACATTAATTTGTTATTGCCTATGACTAAAGCTGTTCATTTTTTTTAAAAAATCTTACAACAAATCATTGGATAAGAAGTAGGAACAAAGAAGAAAAGGAAAGAATGTGCAATGATGGGAAGTGAGAATGTCACTCATATACTAGGACTTGGACCTTGCCCATCTCACTGTTCTTTCTCATGGACATCCACGAAGTCCTGTGAGGCTCCACTGTCCAGCCAGAGCACCTTCCACCCTGATCAACGCTGCCACCCATCTCCATGGCACTGCCCTTCACTCAATCAAGAACCTCGGCACCTGGGCCCTTCTATGCCCCAGTGCCTGCCAACATATGCAGTGAGCGCAATACACATGTGGACATGAACACATGTGGACAGACCATCGAATCCTCTAGCAGCTACGCTGCATTCTGAATTCCTTAACTCTAGTGAGTATCTCCCCCACTGTGCTTCAGCCACACATTTCAAAGGCTATGTCTTGGACTTCTGTCATTATCTGTAACTCTGTCACAACTGAGATCTTAAATTCCTTGAATAAAATCTTATCTTTCCAGATACCTTGTGCCCTTATCCCCATATATCAATCCTCATCTAGATCTTCCAGAATTTTAATTCTCTCCTTTTTCCTTGTCAATCCCTTCTATCTCCACTATCTTCCATACTTGACCTCAACTTGTGCTCAGGTTCTCATTCCCTTCTGTTTCTGCAAAAATATCACTCCATCAGTAATTCCACACCTCTCTCAGTATCTTTAACTTTTCTCCCTAACTACTTCCCTAGGACAAGTTGGGAGGTAGAGGTCAGGGAGGGAGATCCCTGGCACAGAAACAAAGGATTGGAAAGGATTACACTTTTACTTTACCTCGAAGTTCATGAATATTTTAAAGTAAGCACTGTTTATTAGAGCACCAATGTCCTGTTTTGCTTTTATTCTCCTTCTTCCATTTTGGTTAAAACACTTGATATGCCAAATTAGTCAATAGTTTTCCAAACGTATAGTTATTAATACCATTAATAAAAGATATCCTTAACCTCTTCTCTGAGCCCTCCTTTCCCCTTCTTGCTCTAACTGAAACCAGTATGAGAATACAGTTTCCCTGCACATTTCTCCAGCACTGCCCTGGGCCGGAAACAGGCAGGCATCCTCCTGCCACCCTGCCTTCCTGCACTGGTCTATAAATGTGCCGATCACTTCCCCACGTTTCCTTAAGATTTGGTACCTAGCTTATCACTCTCCAATGCTACTACTATCACGGTTCTTACGGATTACAATTCCCATATAGATGATCTTTCCTGTATCTCAAATCAAGTCGTTGACTTCCTTTCCTCCAATGATCTTGTCCTCTACCTCCCTCAGCCACCAAACTCTGTTATTCTTATACTTAGCCTGAGCTGTACATGTATGCTCTCTATAAGCTGAATTTCAAACACCCCATTTCCCACAATTACCACCTACTTTTCCAGCTCACTCTCTCTAGTTCCCTGATTACTCCAATTCTTCACTTTCTCCAGCATCTACAATCCATTGGTCCTCTATCTTTCCCATCCTTCACTCCTCTCACTTCCTCACTCCCTTTCTTTCTTGAACTTGAATTCCATGATCAGTCATAATCATCTCCTTTTAGAACCTCTTCCGTCCTTGTTCCTTCTCCACACCTACCTGGTAAAAACCCCACCCCTGGTATCATCCAACTCTCCACTACTCCAGGCCTACATCCATGCAGCTGAATGTGACCACAAAACAAAGTACTGTGCTGCCTGGGCTCACTTTATCTCATGATCAGAGTCAGATAGGTCCTCAGTGCTGCCCAGCAACAATACTCGATCTCTCTAGTCCATTCCCTCTTCAAGATGACTACTTCATACCTTCTCCTGTCTCTTCAAACCTCCAACACTTCCTCCCCCATCCTCACTCTCAGATGAGTCGCCTCTGATTTCACTGAAAAAGAAATAGAAGCAATCAGGAGAGAATGTCCACATCTATCTCTCATAACTGCAACTACTGACCTACCTACAACTGAACTCATATCACTGTGTTCCTCTTTGTTGCTATGGATCAACTGCCCCTGCTCCCAGTTAAAACCAATTCCCCACTTGTATGTTACATGCCACGCTCTCTCCCCTATTCATGGAATTCACACCAGCAACCATCTCCTCTTTCTACTACCTCATCAGCTTTATCATCTCTACCAAATCATTTCAATCAACCTGCTGTAATAGCTCCTATCTTAAAAACAAAACAAAACCACTTTCCCTAAACCCCACATTTCCCTCTGGCTTATGCCCCATTTCTTTGTCTTGCAAAGACAAAGTCATCAATACTCCTGCAAAGCATGGTCTCTACCCTCTTTTCTCTAATTCCTCTCCTCTCCTATTCTCTTCAGCTCACTCCAATCAGACTTCTAGCACTACCACTCCAATAAACACAGTTATCCAGGCTCCTGAGAACCTTCCACTGCTAAACCAAATGTCTCAGTGCTCCCCCTACTCAAACCATCAGCAGCACCTAAACAACTCCTTCCTGAAACTCTCTTCATTTGACTTCTGGGCCCCCAGTCACTCTTCTTCTCCATCTACTTCATTTTCTGTCTCTTTGGGTTAGTCTCTTTGCATCTCCTTGAAAGGAAAACATCACAGCACTTCAGGGTTCTGTTCTCAATCAAACCTCTTCCGTATCTACACTCCCTTAGAGCCTCTAGTCTCATGGATTTAAATACCTCCTTCCAAATGTACAGCGTTACCCCGACCTCTCCTCAGACTGCAGATTATAGTATCCAACCACCTACCCACTCAGATGTTTAATAAGTATCCCAAACTTGCATATCAAAAATCAAATTCCTGATTCATCCTCCACAGCTTCCCAAAAAAGTATGCTCCTCTCCTACTTCTCCCTAGCTCAGTGGACAGTCTATACTTCCAAATTTGGGGATTTCATAAACTTCATCCACTCCATTAGCAAATCTTGTCAACACTACCTCCACGGTGACCCATGCAAATATGATGCCTCATCAAGATTACTGCAATGTGTTGGCAAATTGAACTCCAATAAAAAAAATAATAATAAATAAATAAATAAAAAAGATTACTGCAACAGTCTCCTGTAGTGGACACTTTTGTTCCCCATGCCATGTCCTGTCAGTCTCCCAGACTTCAGCACAGCCGTGGTGGACAGCTCCATTCATACAGGCAGTGTTCCCACCTCAAGCCACCTGGAATCTTTTCAACTTTTATTCCACAATCTCAGCTGGCTCACTACAGCAACCTTGAAGTGCAGAAGAAGAAGAGATATTGCCTATAAAGGCAACCTTCAACCAACTGGGGTAGGAATCAGTGGAGATATGTCCCAACTCCCCACCCATAATGGGAAGGAGAAGAGGGCAAAGGAACAAGGGAACAATTTTGCTAACGTTTCAACTTCTAAATCTTGCTCCTCTCCAATCTATTCTCCAAGCAGAAGTCAGAGCATGTTACTCTCCTGCTTAAGACCTTCTAATGACTTGTGGGTAATGTCCAAACTGGGATGAATCCTGTCTGCTTCCCTTAGAGCCTATGGCTATTTATCCCTATGAACATCACATCTCCCACTCATAAATATTAGAACAGTCTGGTCTCTTGGCAGTGCCATCTTAAACTGAAGTCCAGGGGTTGTCTTCAGTGTAAAGCATAGTATTTAGAAATAACAGATGTTCAACAAATATTTATATTTACTGAATTAGCAAATGTCCTTGGGATGCATAACGCGATTCAGTGTTAAGACAAAATCACCTCCTGGCAGCAGTACAGAGTAGTTTAACCCCTGACAGACTCAGAAATGACACTTCATCAACTATTTACTCTGAATGTTCCCATTTTCTCCTTCATCTTGAGCCTAATTCAAATAAGGAAGAGATGTGGTTTCATAAGCTATACAAATGTAGCATTTTAACACCATATCCCCATGGCTGAGTTTCAGAATACAGACTCCTAATCTAGATTCACACTTATTATAGTGAACTTCTGATGGACATATAACATTACTCTAAGCTTCTGGTGTAGAACAGTCTAATGAATCTGTCAACTCCATAATAGCAAGGACAGTACCTATCTTATTCACCATGATAGTCATAATACCAAGCCCAATAATTATTATTAATAGCTCACATACATGGAAGAGTACTTACCATATTAAAGGTAACATTTCGACCCTTAACAGGGGCTCTTTCATTTTATCATCTCAACAACCCAATGAAGTAGGTACCATATTAAATTTTATAGACATGGAGAAGAGGCACAGGGAGGATAAGCCATGCAGCTAGAAAGTGTTAGTGCTGAGAGTGAATTCCCGGCAGTCTGGCCTCAGACTGTGACCCACCACAACTCTCTCAGTGATTTTGGAATACCGCCTCTTAGTACCTAGCACCTAACTTTCAGTGAATGAAAAATGACCGTACAGTTTCCCACTGTTAAATGCCTATAATCAATGTGTATCAGGCACCACACTCTCCAGAGATCAGAAGCATACTTTTGAAAATAAAGATCAAATGTCAATGTACTCTTTTCAGAACTGACCACATCATTTCACCTACTTTTGCCTGTTTTATTTCCCTCTTTTCAAATAAATTTTTCTTAGGCCAGAAGGCTTCCATAAATTCTTACTTTCGGCTTGTAATTGAGAAAAGAAAAGCACGCTCTCATAGAACTGTTTCCACATACCGTGGAGGAGACACCTCCAAGCTTAATTGTCTCCACTGTGGTCCCTGAATCTTCAACGGCTGTCTTCTTCTCCGGAGGCACGGATGTGCCAGGCTCTCCAGCTGCTCTTTTATTTCCAATTCCTGACATCTTGGCTCCAGATGATAGCTGTCTTCCTGGAGAGGGGGGAGAAAAAAAAAAAAAAAAACAGAAACTTAGGTAAGACATGAAAGAAGAGCAACAATAAAGAGATCGCTTACAAAGTAAAAACTAGCAAGTTTTCTGGCCAGCCTCTTAACCTAAATCCATGAACTTCATACCAAGGAATACAATCCCCATATTCCTCCTGGAAAGAAAAAAGTGAAGTGTGGAGTTAAGAGTCAGGGCTGAATCTACGCAACTACTAATTTCTAAACAGGATGCTGCTAAGGAGTAAGACAAATGGGACAATGGGCAAAGAATGAAGAGCCTAAGAAAAAAGAGAAATCTCACTTCCTGAAATGCCAGAATCAGAATAATAGTTTGAATACGACAGGAACCAAATCTATTGTGTTGGGGGGGGGGGGGGAGGGGAACAACACAGAGCTGAAAGAGACCTGAGAAGTGTCCACTGAATCATTAACACTGAACAAGCCGTGTAGCATCACTGGGGCTCAGTCTCCTATACCAGGCATAAGAGTGTATTATGACCGTGCCCCTTTCAAAGGATGAGTTAGTACAGAGAGGACTTAAGCATAACGCCGCACACGAAGCACACACTCAGAAATACCAGCTCCCTTTTCTTGTATCTGCAGTTTCCTCCCTATCGCCAAACGCGCTCCTCATGATGTCGGTGCAACCCTAGGGAGCCCAGACCTGAGCGTGAATCACAATTCTACCTCTCAGGGAGCCGTGTTGCCTGGAAGGACTTCCACAAGAGCTTCAGTGTCCTCACAGCAACAGGGGAGGCGAACAAATACTCTGCCCAAACTGCCTCCCGGGGTCTCGGAGCTCAGAGGAGGAGAAATGGATGCTAAGGCACCTCGCTGCTTTAGAAAGCGGCCCTGCCATCACCGGGACGACACACTACCCCGCTTCCGAGCCAAGCTCCAGGAAAAGGGGGCTTAGCGGCGGCAGTAACCCGAGTCGGACCTCGCCTGGAGAGAGGACACAGAAGGGCAAGGCTCCGGCCGCAACCCCAAGCCGAGTCGCGAGGGGGCAGGGACCCCCCAGCCTCCCGCGCGGCCAATGGCAGGCCCAGGAGAGGGAAGCCCCGCAGCCGGGGAGGGTGGAGATTCCCGACGCCCCGCACAGTCCCGCAGCGCCCTCGGCCGAGATCTAACCTGGTCTCTAACGCCTCGCGCCGCTGGAGAGCGGAACTCGGGCAGTTATTCGCCGGGGTCCGCTCAGCGCCCCCACTTCTCACCCCTGACCCGCAGGCGAGGACCCATCGGAGCTTCCGGGAGGCGGGGCCAAGGAAAGGAAGAAGGGAACCGAAAGAGGAAGAGGCTTCAACGAGGCCGGGCGGAAGTGACGTCCCGCGAGGGCGCCGCGCGCCCGGAAACAGAGGTCGTCGCTCTAGCAACGCCCAGGCAGCCGACCTCAGCGTGCACCCGCTCCGCGCTGTCGCGGGCGAGAGCGCCCCTGGCTTCCTCGGCTCGTCGGCCACTGTTGCTGCGACCCAGTGTTTGTACTGGAATAAAGTGCCTGGTTCCGTTGCCTCTTCCGGGTACGCGGGAGACTCGCTCTGACTGCCGACTGGCTGGCCGTCCCGTCCATCTCCGGGCGGAAGGACCTCGCCTCCGGCACGGCCCGCCGAGGTTATTCCGAGCCGGTTCGTGCAGAATTGAGGGGTTCTGGAGAAAGTCCTAAAGACTTGATGGGTTTTGGGGCTTGTAGGTTTCATATACACAGCCCTGCCAACATACTAGAGAAGTATTTGGGGAGTTTGGGTCCCTGGAGGGTAGGGTCTGGCATTTTTTTAAAAAAAGCGTTCCTCAATCGCTCTTCCAGCCCCCGAGATTCTAAGGTGCAAACTGGGTTGACAGTTAACTGCTTTTTTTTTTTTTTGCTTCCTTAGAATAAGAAATTGACCAGGGAAAAGATAAGAAACATAGATCAATAAGTAGTTTCTGATCTCAACATTAGTCTATTTTAACCTAATGAGGCATTGATTTTTTTTTTTTTTTAGTCCATAACAAACTGCTATTTCCCATTCAATTAAACCAAATGCCTAAACGTTTGAATGATAGGAAGGTAATCAATCTAACTTATTAATTAAAAAAAAAAAAAAAACGGTATGCCTCTCAGAACTATGAGAAACTGCCTAAGGACATCAGGTAGGGGCCCCGAGATGCAAGAATGATAGCCGTATCTTTCAAAAAGAAAAATTAAAAAAAGAAAAGAAAAGAAAAAAGAAGACCAATGGAATTTAGGCAGCTTTGAAAAAAATGGATCAAGCCCAGGCCACACTAGATTTTTGGTAGTAGGAAGAAGTCCCTGTAGCCGCTGGGTCTTCACCTGTGCATGAAGAAAGAGGGTAAACAAGTGTTTGTGATTCTGGGGACGAGGGTAGCTTGCTACACAGGAAAGGAGTAACTGGCTCCAATGGAATTCAGGTTTTGTTAGTTGAAGCAGAAGCCTGAGAATTGTTTGGGGACCGGAGATAGAGAAACTGAGGAACTCCACAAAAATCTGCTTTTTGTTCCCTTTCCTGCTTCTATTCTTGCTAGGATCTGCACCCCACTTTTACACATACCTCGTAATGCAAAAGACATGTGTCCTCCTTGGAAAGGACAAGGAGTTAATGATGTCTCTAGTATAGATAACATCTAAGGAAGGACCAGGTGAGGATGAATGGAGAAGCTATCATCATATGAATGTTTCATACCACCGGAGCTAGACATCTCAATACCAAGACCCCCTGGCTCCAAGAAATAACACCCAGGCCCTTGTCTTTTTTTTCCAGCTGGTACCTGGATTCCTAAAAGGACATGTACACCAGACGAACCATCCTCAAAACCCCAGACCCCAAATAAAGACAAAACTCATGCTCCTTTCCTTTCTGAGTCTCCTGGATGCTTCATCTGTATCTGTTCTCTTTATGTCTTTAATGAACGCTGCTCTCACTCTCTGCTGGCTAAGGTTTGGTTTTCATCCTTCATGAAGCTAAGGATCCTCTTGGCTGGTCCTGCAGGACCCTCTTGGGCCCCCCAGACCCCCCCCCTCCTGGCATCAGACTCACCTACTGAAATGTATTGCATGAGATAATGACACTAACTGATTTCCTTCCTTTGACTGCTCTATTCTTGACAAGCCTTGTATCCACAGAACCAGTGAATGGGAAGCAATGGTTCTTCTAGCCTAAAGTTTGTGAAATAGGGTTTCACAAGCTGAATTTGGTCACCACATAAGCTTTGGTTATTTTGGGCAGTACTAGCTGGTTAAAAACAAAAACCAACTTAGTTTACAACATTCGAAATAAGATACTTGACATAAAAATCCAGGTTATCGTGACACTTTTAAAATAAAACTCTCTTCTAATGATGACGTGAGCCCTGCCACTCAATGGGAGAGTCAGCAGAACTTGTAGTATCTTATTTGGAATTGGCATTCTCTATTGTGATTTTGTTCCTGCTTATTTTTTAATTTTCTTTTTGTTTCACTGGAAAGGAAAGATGATGCTCAGTTTTAAACGTTAGAAGTGTACAGGTTGCTTTGTTATAATAAAAATGTGTACACACACACAAATACAGATTATCAACTCCTTGAAAATGCTGAAGCTCTAACATGTTCCAATATTTTTGTGGTCTTGCATGGTCACATTGCCTAGAACTGAGAAATGCATCCTCTTCTATTTTTGTTTACTATAATCTCCACTAATATCAGTTGCCTCACACTAGTTGGGTTTCATTTGGTTATCACCACCTGTGTGTTGTACTGTGACACATCAATCACTGATACTAAATGAACATTGTTGGTTGCCTACCCAGCATCCATCATTTCCCCTCACTTTCTTAACAGAACACAATCAGGACTTTAGTCGAGTATCCATGTAGTCCCCTATGTCTTAGGGGAAGCTAACTTCACTTTCATCCCTAAAGATTGTCTTAATGTAAATAGTAAGTCTCATTCCCCAAGCAAAATCCTAGTCTTAACAATGGACCATTTGATCAGGGTTAATTGCTTAGAATACTACAACAGTCTACTTATCCTCCCAATTTTTTGTGTGAGGACTGAAACCGCTGGACACTTCTTGCCAACCAGCTTGATAGCCAACACAAAGATAGGCAGAACTAAGAGAGTCTCAGGGAAATTGTGAGGACACCCCTCATTTCAATCCACACTTCAGAGTGCTAACTTCACCGCTAGCTTCAACCCACACTCAGAAAAATTAAGAAGAGAGCACATATTTATAGAATCTTTCAATTCTCATCATGTTGATAACCATATATATTCTCCAGATCCTGGTGATATCTATCTTTTCTTAAAGCCCCAGTCAGTGACCTGACACCTCAAGAATAAGACTTTTTACATTTACCCCTGACATTGCCCATCTGATTCAAAGAAGTAGCCTCACTCAAAATAATTGGGGGAATGGAATAGATGAAGGGAAGGATGGCAGAGACCTCTCTCATTGAACATATTCCCTATTTCTGACAGGCCACCTCCTGTCCGACGTCTTAATCCAGAGGGAAAAGGATAGGCCTAGAAAAATAAATTTGGCCCTCATAAATAGTAGACCAGCATTTGCTAGTCTGACTTGCAACCGGTCTTTATTAACTGCACAATTCTGCCATGAGGTGGCAGCAGGTGACACGCTTTCATCCCCAGTTCCTCTCTTCAAGCTTTGGTTCCAGAATACTGAACTGCCTTCGGTCACGTCTTCAATTTAACCCTTCGGTCATGTCTTCAGTTTAAGTCTTAGAAGCCTGGCCAACTATTTAGGGTGGGCTTAATGGTCTCCTAAAGGACAAAAATTAAAATGCTTTGGATTTTTGTTTACCGTTTTGGCTATGCTCCCTGAAAATGTTCTACGGTAAGATTATTGTTCTATCTCCATGCATTCAAATATTTCTAAAACCCTAGCTTGGGCTCTTTGTGTACTAAACATAATTCCTTTATTTATCCTTACTTTTAATCCAATTGTATTTTATCCAGCCTGACATCATTTTTTAAATTTTTATTTATTTATGATAGTCACATACACACACAGAGAGAGAGGCAGAGACACAGGCAGAGGGAGAAGCAGGCTCCATGCACCGGGAGCCTGACGTGGGATTCGATCCCGGGTGTCCAGGATTGCACCCTGGGCCAAAGGCAGGCGCTAAACCGCTGCGCCACCCAGGGATCCCACATCATGTGTTAAATATAAACATGCAGGTTCCATGGCCCCTGCTCTAGACTTAGTGAATCAGAATCTCCAGAGGAAAACTCTGGAAATGCAAGTTATTACTTTTGTTAATTATGCCCCCCTTTTGGACATGTTTGAGGAGCACTAAGTGGTGATACCCAGCTATGCCTGATTGAGAGAATCCTGCAGAAACCAGCCCCCTTGTTCTCAGCTTCCCCTCACTTACAGACATTCGCCATAACACATCTTTCTTCTTTCCCACACCCCTGCCTCCTTCTCCCAGGATCACTGGGTCCACTATGTTATGCCCTCTTTGTATGATTTCTGTGGATCATGCTTGTGGCTTTAGTCCACGGAGCCAGGAAACCTGAGAGATGATCTAGTCACAAATTGTCAAAGAAGCCACCCTTCTTTTAATGCTCTCCTAAAAAGCTATGTTGTGTCTATGGTACAGTCATAGAATTGAGGTTTTATGTTTATGTTTTTATGCTATGTTTAAGTTACTAAGATTTTTATAGTTTTGATTTCCATTAAAAGTTGGCAACACATCACAGCATCTGCTGATAGCCAGCGCTGGTGGCCCAAAAATTATGAGAGTTCAAAGAATGTCACTTTGGAGTCTTGCTAAGAGGCACAGAGGTCTGGTCTCCCACCTGACTCCAGCAAATGAACTCAAGAGTCTTGCTGAAAGGGCCTATTCCTAGCCCACAGACAACCTCTTGATCACTCAGATGGCGGTTTGTAAAGAGATTATTGTATTTTACTCCAAAGATATGGGCTGTTTTTACTCCTGCAGAGGGGAGAATGGAAGAGCCCATTTCTAACACTTTCAACAACCCAGTGCTATGGACTGAATTGTGTTCTCCCAAAACTCATGTGCCACCCCTCCCTCAGTGTGATGGTATTTGGGAATAGAGCCTATGGAGGGAGCAGGGAATCAAAACAATTGATATTGTAAGGTTTGTAAACTTTACAAACAAAATTCCATTGAGATGTTAATATAGTGAGTTCTATTTATAGAACTAAATTGTTCTATTTATAGAACTAATTATTATTTATATAATAATTTAGGGAGAAATGAAATTCTCTAATATTTAGTCTTCCCAACCAGAAACACATCCTACCTCTCTATTATCTCAAATCTTCCTTTATGTTTTAGTTAGATTTCATGGTTTTCTTCTTATAAATCTTTCATGTCACTTATCAAGGCTGTATCTAGATAGTTCTGAGGCTTTGTTGCTTTCAGTAATAAGACTTTTTACATTATATTTTTCCAATTGTTTATAAGTGCTATATATATCTTTGCATTTGACCTATTAGAAAACTTTCTTGTTGACTAAGGGGGTTGAGCAGAGGGTGGAGAACAATTGTAGAATCAGCAAATAATGATAGTTTTCTTGCTACTTTTCTAATATGTTGTAGAATAACCCATCATAGTTGGCTTTCCTCTTTGTAATGCAAGTGCATGATTATAGGTTTGATTGCTGAGGCATCTACCTTAAAGAATACTATCTTGAATAAACACATTGCCAGCCACAAGATTGGATAAAGAGCCAGACCACTTCCCCACCCCCTGAGTTCCTCTGTTTTAGAGATCTTAGTGGATTTGAGAACTGATCATTTAGGCCACTGGTTTGTTTTGTTTTTTTCTCTGCTATTGCTTTGGGTTTTTTTTTTTTTTAAGATTTTACTTATTCATGAGAGACACAGAGAGAGGCAGAGACATAGGCAGAGGGAGAAGCAGGCTCCCTGTGGGGAGCCTGATGCAGGACTCGATCCCAGGACTCCGGGATCAGAACCTGAGCCGAGGGTAGACACTCAGCCACTGAGCCACCCACATGTCCCTCTGCTATCATTTTAAATTCCCACTCTTACATTTAGATACAACCATAGCGAGTCCAAGAAACTCTAGCCCCTATCCTCAACCCCAATAGTAGCAAAACCCCAGGCCCTTGTAGATATTTACCCCTCCACCTGCTACCGTCCTACCTCCCAAACTCACTGTGTGGCTCCAGATAAACTAATTTCCAGGCTCTGGAAGAAATAAACCTTTATTTTTTCAAAGCTTCCTGATGGCTGTTGCTGAATAGCATCTTGCAATCGTGTCTTTCAGAAGTGAACAACTGACTGACCCATTTAGGTCAACCATCTAAATCATATCTGTCTTCTAAAGTCCAATTCAAGTCTCTATTCCTTTGACTAAGACTTTCCAGATTATGTCCCAGCTCTTGTTGCGCAAACCCATCAGCTCTGACAATAAAGGTACTGTTAAAACTTGAAACACAATTGAAGAAGGGGGCATCCCCTAGGGAAGTCTTGCTGATGAGTATAAAGTTTCCTCCCCGAGTGGCATTATATAGGTGAAGTCACCTATGTCCCATCTGGGTCAAATACACAACAATTTTAGGAACTCCTGGGAGTGATCAAGGGACTAAATAAAGTACTTGTTATCCAAGCTTATATGCAATGTTATAACCAAAATGCTGACTTGTTAATTATTTCAATAAGATGACATATTCCTTGTAGCTGATCTGTGCATGAAGCCACATTTATAAATAATCAGAAGGTACTTAGTGAATATTCTCTTGAATGTATTCAAGAAGAGCTGGCATAGGGACACCTGGGTAGCTCAGAAGGTACTTAGTGAATATACTTCTTGAATATATTCAAGAAGAACTGGCTTAGGGACGCCTGGGTGGCTCAATGGTTGAGTGTCCGTCTTCGGCTCAGTGCGTGATCCCAGGGTCTGGGATGGAGTCCCACATCAGGCTCCCTGCGGGGAGCCTACTTTTCCTGCCTATGTCTCTGCCTCTCTGCCTCTCTCTCCCTCTCTCTCCGTGTGTGTGTGTGTGTGTGTGTGTGTGTGTGTGTGTCTCATGAATAAATAAATAAAATCTTTTTTTAAAAAAAAGAAGAGTTGGCTTAAATTATGGAACAGTTTCACAATGGGAAACGTGTATAACTTTATGGTCATAATATGAACACCATGACATTATGAATAGTATAATCTCATTTTCATTTTTAAAAGTAAGTTATATTGTATAAGTGAAATTTGCTAAGAGAAGTAGAACTTAAATGTTCTCTGGCACACACAAAATTCATTTCTCATAAAAAATTTCTCACACACACACAAAATAAACACTATCCCAGGCCAGGGTAATCATGCTTGTCCAGTTCACCCTCTCTGAGCACAAATTTGGACCATCAGGTTTCCAGGAACACTCTCTCTCTCTCAGTCTTGGAGTTTATAGAAGTCTCAAAAGAAACCACCTGAATAGAGGTCAGTCATCTTCCCCAATGGGCAGTCAAGAGTGGTGAGCTAGACCACTGAACTCCAAAGAATCTATACACACCATGTTCACAGTGCAAGTATGGCCTTAATTTCAGCAAAACAACAAGCATCATGTCAAATATTGTTCATGTGAAGCTTATTGGATTTTCTTTATATTAAATTCATATAAAGGATCCCTGGGTGGCGCAGCAGTTTAGCGCCTGCCTTTGGCCCAGGACGCGATCCTGGAGACCCGGGATCGAATCCCACGTCGGGCTCCCGGTGCATGGAGCCTGCTTCTCCCTCTGCCTATGTCTCTGACTCTCTCTCATCTCTCTCTGTGTGACTATCATAAATAAATAAAAATAAATTTAAAAATAAATAAGTAAATAAATTCATATATGTTTTGATTTGTATAGCTATATAAGTACAGGCATTTATTCCACGATTATGTTTATATATGTTTTAGCTAACATAATAATAACAATAATTTATGTAAGCACTAGGTGGTCCATGGTAAATTTGTTTTCCTTTAGAGAGGAGCCTGTACATTACTTAAGTCTGAAAAATATTATTTATTGATTGCATATGTGCTGTCTTGTGTGGCTCATGATGACTATATACATCTAGCATTTAAACAATTCTGAGATCAGTCAGTAAAGAATTCATAATATAACTGACATAGTGTATCAATTTAAAGCTTCATTGACTGCAATGAACTGTATGCATTAAGATGTTACTCACATTCATTCCAATACATCCATTTATGACTTTCTGATGCCTAAAAGCATAGCAGCCAATCTAGTTAAAAGGAGGTCTTGGGATGCCTGAGTGGCTCATTGAGTTAAGCATGAGACTCTTGTTCAAGTTGTGAGTTCAAGCCCCCTGTTGGAGCCTACTTAAAAAAAAAAAAAAAAGGAGATCTTGCAGCAGAACTATATGTTTCAAATCTTGCCTTTGGGCACCGCTTCCCCACCTCAGAGGAATAAGGCTGACTACACTGATGACTAGCTCAGTTATAATTTTCTACAGTTGAGAAGTCAACAGAGAGTGCCCAGAGAGTCCAATGGGACTCCTGGGTGGCTCAGGGGTTGAGCGGCTACCTTCAGGTCAGGGCATGATCCCAGGGTCCTGGGATGGAGTCCCACACCGGGCTCCTGCAGGGAGCCTGCTTCTCCCTCTGCATATGTCAGTGAATCTCTCTGTGTCTCTCATGAATAAATAAAATCTTTAAAAAAGAAAAGAAACCGGAGACTGCCTCAAGCACCTCAGCTCATGTAAAGTCTTCCCAACCAACATCAGCTGCATCAGCCCCTGATACTTCTGGCACTCTGCCAACTCCTCCTCTGTCACTCTCAAAACCTCAGAGACACTCTGACCTTGCATGCACACACACACACACACACACACAGAGTCTGCTGTGAAGTTTAATTAAGTTGATGTGTCACCTCTCACAGGTAGCTCTTGGAATTTGAAGCTAGCTTGGTCTTTACTGTAGGATGGTGATATTATTTCCTATTGAAGAGAGTCATAAAGCAGGAGACACATCATCTTATTTGGAACAGTTGGGAGGGAGTTCAGGCAGCATCCCTTCCCTGCTTTTTCTACTAACCATAATCCGGGCTGGTAATATTTTCCCTTCACCGTAGATTAAGTCACTATGCTATAGTTATTGAACAAAACCTCAAATTATAATTTATGCACCAGCCTAGAGGCTGGATTTATTTGCAGCCTGTAATTGAATAGGGCTTTAAAAGCAATTGTATGCCAGGGTATTGGGCAATTCAAAAGTACAGTGATAAAGATACTGTTATTTGAGCATGTCCATGCCATGGAGCACGTTTTGACACTGCATTGACATTTCAAATGTCCGTTAACCTTGAAGACTAGTTCCCTCTAAGACCTGTATGGTATGGTCTCTTTTTAGCTTGTGTTTATTTTTACTAAGCTATTAATGATGTATGTGGACATTTACCCCTGAGTGATCACCAAGCCTAATTTGATTGGGTTATTTGAAATGTGGCCTTAGCAAGCAGAATAACAGTAGAGATGTGTAGTTTTAAGCTGCTAGCAAATGCTAAGATATCTGAAGTACTGAACATCTTGTTTTGTATTTTTTTCATTCTCACGAAGACTGTCCTACTTTTTAAAATGATCATCAATCTGTCGATTTGTACTAAAAGTTTAAAATGTAAGTCATACCCAGTTACCCAACGATTAGAGTATGTAATTCTAATAATGTATTCTAAAGAAAACAAAAGCAAATAATTGTTTAAATATGACTATACAAAAATGTTTACTGCAGTCTTATTTGTCATTTTTAAATTCTAGAATCAATCTAGACACATTATGGGATATCCAAAATATAAAATTCTCTACAGCCATTAAAATGATCTGGAGCTGTATTTCTTAACATGAAGTATGCTTACAATGTGTTCCTGAATGGAGTAAACAGATTATAGGGATGTGAGTGGAGCATTCATTTTTATAAGAAATGAGAAACCTTTAAAAACCAATGTGCTACCAGGTGAGGATTTATACCACTTTCTGTCTCCACAGCATCTTCCATTCACTCCATTTTCTAAATCAAATATTTTATATATCAACTATTTACATACAGATAAATATGAAAGGGTTTTAATATGTAAATTGATCAAGCACAATCTTCGCTATTGAAAGAGAGAATAGGGCAGCCCGGATGGCTCAGCGGTTTAGCGCCACCTTCAGCCCAGGGTGTGATCCTGGAGACCGGGGATCGAGTCCCACTGGGAGCTCCCTGCACGGAGCCTGCTTCTCCCTCTGCCTGTGTCTCTGCCTCTCTCTCTGTTTCTAGAATAAATAAATAAAATCTTTAAAAAAAAAAGAGAGAGAGAGAGACAATATTGTTGCCATTATTAAAAGACATCCTCTACCCCTACAACAAGAAACTGAATAGAGCCTGGTTTAAGCTTGTTAGAAGAAATCGAGGCATATTGGAAACTTTAAGAGTGGGTCACCTGGGTGGTGCAGTGGGTTGAGTGTCTGACTCTTGGTTTCAGCTCAGGTCATGATCTCAGGGTCATAAGACTGAGCTCTACTTCAGGCTCCGCTCAGCCCAGAGCCTGCTTAACACTCTCTCTCCCTCTCCCTTGCCCTCCCTGCATGCTCTCTCTCTCTCTCTCTCTCTCTCTTTAAAATAAATAAATAAATCTTTAAAAAAACTGTAAGAATTTATTTGAGCAAAAATCTATTCTAATTAGGCAGTGCCAAACTGCAAGCAGTTAGGAGTACTCTACCAAGAGGAGCTAGCAGAAAGACTTCTATTTAAAAAAAGGAATAAGCAAAATAAGTAAATTACTGATTAGGTGTAGCTTAAAGCCTCGTTGGCTGTTGGTGATCAGTTGCCCTTAGCTTTTCATTTCTGCAAGCTTGTGGCATTTGCAGGCTTAGATTTTGGTTTGCTTAACTCAGCCACCACAGCATGAGTGCCACATCACATCGGTCTAGCAGCCTCCTCATTTAATTAATCTAACAGCTTCAAGGAGAGTCAGAGGTGAGTCCTGAGAAACGTATTGCTCATGGCAGTCATTGGGCTGAACACCAAAGCTCTCCAAACAAAACAAGGACCTCAAGAATAACTTTACACTAAACCACAGTGTCTCCCCCACCCTATTCCGCTCATTGCTTCTGCCAAAAGAAAATTCAGAGAATTTACTTAATATGAATATTTTATTGAGCAAGATACAGATTGTTCCAGAACAGGGAAACTTCCTAGAGAAGGTGGTTAAGAAGCTCAGCTCTCAGTAGTTACACCTCAGTTTTTGAAGCATGAATGAGTGAATACATCATTTTCTATTATGATAGGTTACTGGAAGCTTACATTCCATTTCATTGCATATACTCATTTGTGGCTGACTTGCTAGGAAGCTGCATGGGCATGCTATGAGGATATTAAGAAAACTTAAGTTTTCTTTATGGTCAGAGTCAGGAAATCAGGACACCCAAGTGGTTATGATGATCATCGCATATTATTTGTTGATGAGGAAAACCTTTTCCAAAGGCAACACCATCAAGGAATTTATTCGAGGAAAGACAGAGAAATCTCAAAGTGGACAACAAAGAGTTGAGGACAGATTAACTCCTTTATGTCATAATTTATATGAAGAAAAGAAAAAGGTAAGCACTAATCAAACTGCTATTGATACTTTCTTTACAAATAGATAAAATATTTAATTCTCGATGTTTCTAGGCTTTAAATTTCAATGCACTAAATAAATTTTAGTTTGACTATGTTTTTCATTTCCCCATACATTTACAACCAACAGTAAGACAGCTTTTAAAGTTTTGGCAAAAATGTTTAAGGTCATGAAACAATCATAACTTTTCTCATTATTAATTGGTTCTGTGTGGCTTCTGCTTGCACATGCTTCTGGCCCTGCACTTTTGTGCAAAGTGAAGACTGCCTGTACTTGAGAAGCGTTTTGTCATCCTGAACAGCTGTATCTGAACAACAGTTTGCTGGATATAAAATTCTGGTTTCTAACTTTTTTTTCCTTTAATCACTTGGAAATCCTACTGCATTATCTGATTGCTTCCATGACTGCCATTGAAAAATCTAATGACAGGGACGCGTAGGTGGCTCAGCGGTTAAGCAGCTGCCTTTGGCTTAGGAAGTGATCCCAAAGTTCTGGGATTGAGCTCACTTCAGGCTCCCCTGCAAGGAGCCTGCTTCTCCTCTCTCTCCCTATGTCTCTGCCTCTCTCTCTCTGTGTGTCTCTCGTGAATAAATAAATAAAATCAAGAATAGGATGCTTCACTGACTGAGCCACCCAGGTGCCCCTAGAATGATCTTTTAAAAAAAAAACACAAACTGGGGCAGCCCCAACGGCTCAACAGTTTAGCGCCGCCTTCAGCCCAGGGTGTGATCCTGGAGATCCGGGATCGAGTCCCACATCAGTTTCCCTGCATGGAGCCTGCTTCTCCCTCTGCCTGTCTCTCTCTCTCTCTCTCTCTCTCTCTCTGTCTGTCTCTGTCTGTCATGAATAAATAAATAAAATCTTTAAAAAATAAAAAAACACAAACTGAATAATGCTACTTCCTAGCTTCCCATTGCCCATTGAATAAAATCTAATCAAGTGGCTAAGGCTTATAAGATTTGCATGGTTTGATCACCTTCCCCACCTATTCGTTAAACCCCAACTCTGTCCAGGCTCAAAGCTTTCTCATTTTAATCACTGCTATCTCTCTGGAACTCAAACAGTAGTAACTGGCAAATAGTAGGCACGTAGTAGGTTGAATAATGACCCTCAAAAATGTCAATATCCTAATCCCTGGAACCTGTAAGTACGTTACTTTATATGGCAAAGATGTAATTAACTTATGGATCTTGAGATGGGGAAATCTGAATGCTTGTGTGTCCTCAAAATTCATATGTTGAAATCCTAAACCCCAAGATGATGGTATCAGGATGTGGGGCCTTTGGGAGGTGATTAGGTCATGAGAACAGAACCCTTATGATGGGGATTAGTGCCCTTATCAAAGAGACTCCAGAGAGCTGGCTAGTCCCTCTGCCATCCGAGGTTACAGGGAGAAGATAGTCATCAACAAAGAAGCTGGCCCACACCAGACACCAGATTTACAGCACCATGATAGTGGACTTAGCAGCCTCCAGAAAAGTCAGAAATAAATGGTTGTTGTTTATAAGCCACCAGTCTATGGCATTTTGTTATAGTAGCCCCAGTGGACCAAAACAGGGAGATAAGCTTGGATTACCCAGGTGAGCTCTGAATGTAATTAAAGGATCCTTATTAAGAGGGAGGCAGAGAGAGTAAAGAAGGAAGAAAATGATGGGCTGATGGAAGAAGGGGAAGAAAAGGTGATGTGATGCAGGGCCATGAGCCAAGAATGTGGGCAGCCTCTGGAACTTGGAAAAAAATCAGAAAGCAGATTCTTCCCTAAAACCTCCAGAAAGAACCAGCTCTGCTCACCTCTTGATTAGTCCAGAAGACAGACTTCTGACCTTCGGAATTATAAGAGAATATATGTATGTTGTTTTAGGTGTGTGGCAATTTGTTACAACAGCAATAGGAAACTAATACAGCCTTCAAAGCATCAGTTGGAGGATTGCATGAATTTAAAATATTATCACTTTATATGTATGTTCAAATATGGTATCTCTGAGCCACCCCTCCCCAAAGCAGAAGCAGTCCCAGTGGAAGTGTCTGCTGGTTATTTTGGGGAGAAAGTTCCCAACTGGAGTTGTTTCTATCCCCCCATTAGTGAAAAGCAATGAGGAAAACAGTGGAGACTTGATGGTCTATTCTATTTCTGACTCTAATCAGAGTCTCTCCCTGTTCAGCGAGTAGGATGAGATATACACCATCCTGTCTCCTTTAGTTAGTTTTTCCTTCTCTTTGTTCATCCTGCCTCCGACCCAAATGTTCTCTAGTTCCAAAATAAAAACCTCAGCATTGCAATGAATGCAAATGTAGAAGGATGGGAAATTGCAGTGAGGTCACTGCTGGCCTCAAACAGCCAAAAGTGTCCTGTTACACACACACACCCCCCCCACACACACACAGTCCCCACAGAATGAGAGAATGGGAACACATAAAGATATTAATAATTGTTTAATTTAGCTTAGATTTTGAGTTTTACTTTCAGGAAATTTTGATTTTCTTTTTATTTGACTATATTTGTAAATTTTTTATAATGAGCATAAACTGTAAAATAGGTAAACTTTAAACAGAAACTATATCAATTAGGTATAACCTATTTTTAGAATCACTATGGGGTTGAAGTGCGTGGGTGACTCAGTTGGTTAAGCATCTTATTCCTGATTTTGGCTCAGGTCATGATTGCAGGATTGTGAGATCAAGCCCCACTTTGGGCCCCACACTGGGTATGGAGCCTGCTTGAGATTCTTTTTTTCCCTCTGCCCCTCCCTCTCCCTTCCCTCTCTCTCTCTCTCCCTCTAGGGAAATAAAAGGAAAGAATCACTGTGAGGCTGCTGCCAAGAGCTTGACAAAAATAGGAGAGGATAGGGTGCCTGAGTGGCTGAGTTGGTTAAGCATGTAACTTCTGATTTTGGATCATGTCATGATCTCAGGGTAGTGAGATCCAGCCCCACACAGGGCTCCACTTTGGGTTTGGAGCCTGCTTGGGGTACTCTCTCTCCTTTTGTCCCTCCCCCCACTGCCTGCCCATTTCTCTTTCTCTATATCTCTGGGGGAAAAAAATGAGAGGAATATAAATTGCTAGCACTGCAGCAGAGTCTTGATACAATCAGGTGACAGAAGTTAGTTACTAATGAAAATTAGGTAACCAAAATTATTTCTAAGAGGCATGGGCAAGCAAATTCCCAATACACAGGGTGGTATTGTAACTATAACAGACTACTTGATATATACGTCAGATATATAATGATTCCTATTCCTGAATTTTGGACCAAGTATCTTTAGCCTCCCCGAGAAGCTAAAACAACTCTCCTTAGGTGAGTGACTTTTCAATCCTGGGAAGATTTATCATTAAGTACAGAGAAAATGAATTAATTAAGCACATAGTATTGGGGCACCTGGCTGGCTCAGTTGGTTAAGCATTTGAATTCAGTTCTGGTCATGATCCCAGGGTCCCAGGATCAAGCCCCATGTCTGGCCCTCTGCTCAGCATCCCTGCTTCTCCCTCTCTCTCTCTCTCTCTCTCTCTCTCTCTCTCTCTCTCCCTCCCTCACTTCTCTTCCCTTCAAATAAATAAATATATATACATATATGTATATATATATATATTAAAAAGCACATAGTATTAACACTTCCATTTAATTCAGGAAAAGCTGTGTTTGTTTACAATGTTTAAGAGAATCTGGCAGTCAGTCTTATAATTTAAAGTTGGAAGACACAGGAGAATTTGCTTGAATGTAGAAACTGCTTTGAATGTTACAAAATTTTAGAGGTATTCTATACAGAAATGTATTAGGTGTTCAAGAGTTGTTTAACAGATTTTTAAGTCATTTAACATATTATTTAACATACTAATAACAAAAGTAGTTTTCTTAAGCTTCTGCTTATGAAAGTGTTGAGTTTATTGTCAGGCAACTAAAACATATAAGAAAATCAAATGCATTTAAACATACAAATGTAATTTAAAATCAATTACTTTAAAAAAGGGAATTGCTTATTTACATTAAAAAAACTATCAGATTTCTAAATGGAAAACAGATTTATAAATTAAACTTACAGGGTTAAAAAAAGATAGGTTTTAAGAATTTCCACATTATATACAATGGAATATTCCTCAGCCATTAGAAACGACAAATACCCACCATTTGCTTCAACGTGGATGGAACTGGAAGGTATTATGCTGAGTGAAGTAAGTCAATCGGAGAAGGACAAACATTGTATGGTCTCATTCATTTGGGGAATATAAATAATAGTGAAAGGGAATAAAGGGGAAAGGAGAAAAAATGAGTGGGAAATATCAGAAAAGGAGACAGAACATGAGAGACTCCTAACTCTGAGAAACGAACTAGGGGTGGTGGAAGGGGAGGTGGGAGGGGAGTGAGGGTGAATGGGTGACAGGCTCTGAGGGGGGCACTTGATGGGATGAGCACTGGGTGTTATTCTATATGTTGGCAAATTGATCACCAATAAAAAATAAATTTATAAAAAAAAGAATTTCCACATTAATATATTCACTTAATATTCAACCCTTGTAACTTTAGGTATTCCTTAAAAAGCAGAAAAGCCATTTCCCCAACATTAAAAAAACACAAACTTTGCTTATCACAATCCTCCACCTGCCCATGCTGCTTGCATCCCCTGGAGAATCTTCTGTGGACATCGGCCTCTTAGTGAAGCTGCCAGGATAATTTCTGTTTGCCATGGGCATCTGGCCACCAAGGAATTTCGCACCCTGAGGATTACTCTTGACACTTTTATGTATTCCATTGTTTTATATGATTTTCCTAACAATCATTTATAATTGGATGTGCTCCTGAATCTACTTTTTATTAAAAAAAAAAAATCTGCTGTGCACAATTTTCCATGTACATTACAACTGGTTTTTTTGTTTTTGTTTTGTTGGGGGTGTTGGGAGGGGGAGGGAACTTTTATTTATTGTGTTCACAAACGCCATCTTTTCAGCATATCCTTTTAAGTTTAGTTCTTCCTTCCAGTTATACTATGTACTATCAGTTTTGATATAACTATATATATATAAATATAAAATTATATATAAAGAGTTATTTGAAACAAAAAAATCTAAATACTTATATTTAAATGGGAAATTTTAGGGGTGCTTGGAAGCTCAATAGGTTAACCATCTGCCTTTGGCTCAGGTCCTGATCCCAGAGCCCTGGGATTGCCCTGTGTGGGCTCCCTGCTCAGTGGGGAGCCTGCTTCTCCCTCTCCCCATTGTTTCCGCTCTCTCCCACTCTCTCTCTCAAATAAAATAATAAAAAATATTTAAATAAGAAAATATTTTAAATGCATGCCAATCAAATAAAAATTTTGACATCCCTCTAGAAATTTGAATAAATGATCACTTATGAACTCTGCGTGTAAAATAAGATAAATTGGACATCAGACAATAAAAACAAGTACAATTTAAAATCAGACTCACAGCAAGAATACCATATTGTATTTTATAAAGCAACTATTGCTTATAGGTATCAAGGATCAACTACAGTCTCCACCATATCAAGGCTACTTCAAAGGCTATAACATAGGTAGTATCCAGGCCTACCTACTACTGGTTCCTTCATTTCTTCATTCATTTGGTTATTCCAAAAACACCTATTAAACACAACTGGTGTATGACAAGACTGCTCCGTGCCCTCAATGAGCTCATTTTCCAGAAAGGTAATCCTCCCCAGGGCAGGGTCTATTGGCAAAGGCCATGGTTATGAATGGCTTTATCTGTCATGCAAATGAGCTTGAACTTTTGGTCTGGTGGAGTGTTTTAAACTGGAGAGAAACCTGATCTGGTTTACATTTTTAGAAAATTCATGGGGTTAGCCCTCTGCAGGTTTGTTTAGAAGGAAGACTACAGAGGCTAAGACTGAATAGACTATTACCAGATGAGAGATGATGTCTTTATCTATGCTCTGCTGTCAAAGTCAGGTGAGCAGAGTGAGGGATCTGACTATTCATAGATTCACAATGTTAGTTAGTTCCAGCTAATCAAAGTTTTACTGCAATAAAAACAGATTAGAATGTCTACTTTGAGGCTTAACACCAGAAGCTCTCTGCTTTTTGGATTTTTTTCTCTTTTGTGAAATGGGAAGCATCACAGGTTTAGGTGATGGTTAGAGGTTACCAAGACACAATTTCCAACGTGGAGGGTGGTGAGGAATCATAGATCTTCTCACTGTGGATGAAAAAGGAAACCAAGAATGTTCAGGTAAATTGTAGGTACTTCTTGGGACAGTCTGCAGTGTGTCTTTAACGAAATGTTTATGGTGTTTTAATAGAGCAACAGTTTCTTTTTTTTTTTTAAGATTTTATTTATTTATTTGACATACAGAGAGAGAGAGCACAAGGAGTGGGAGCTGCAGGCAGAGGAAGAGGGAGGAGCAGACTCCCCATCAAGCAGGGAACCCAATGCAGGGCTTGATCCCAGACCTTGGGATCATGACCTGAGCCCAAAGCAGACACTTAACTGACTCAGCCACCCAGGTGCTTCAAGCAACAGTTTCAATAAAAATTTTTCCTCACAACTTCACAAGATTCTTTTCTTGACTAAACTTTAGCCAGGCTCCTGAATCTTCTTCTAGACCCTTCTATACGCTTCCTTGTAAAATCCAGTGTTAGCCAGAACCCTGCTAAATCAATTTAGCAAGAAACCTCACCCTGGATATCTGATCATTGTGGCTTATCTTCAGCAAGAGTCCTGTTGAGTACCTTTAGCCAGAATCACCCTTTACATCTGATGCTTCCTTCCACTTAGTGATTTGCTCTACACTAATCCCTATCCTGTTCCTTGGCTATACAGTCCCACTTGTCCACACTATGTTCAGAGTTGAGTCTAATCCCCTTCTTCAAGACCTCATTTCAGGGGTCCCTAAAACTACAATCATGACCCCCCTTGATGCCTTACTGTCTTCAATAAGTGCCATTGAATTTTTTTTTTTTTTAATGCATCCAAGGGGATAGATGAATAAGGATCATATAGACAGATGGAACCTGTTGTCAGGGTTCTGGTTTCCATGTTGGATGGTGATTTCTTTCTTTCTTTTTTTTTTAGATTTTATTTATTTACTAGAGAGAGAGAAAAAAATGGGGGGGGGGCAGAAAGTGGGGGTAATCTCAAGCAGGCTCCACACCCAGCTTGGAGCCTGATGCAGGGCTCAATCTCACGATCCCGAGATCACGACCTGAGCCGAAATCAAGCACTGGTGGCTTAACCCGACTGAGCCACCCAGGGACCACTCCATGTTGGGTGGTGATTTCAAGGGCACTTCTTATGTTATTATTAATAGATAGAAGTCCTTACATAAGACACATGATGAGAATTATGATTAATCTCTCTCTTTGACCCCAAAGACTATTCTTTTTTTAAAAAAAGAAGAGAAAAAAGAGAAAAAACCCTCCCTACCAGAAGGGAGGCAAGGTAGCTAATGTGGAACAAAGGAGGGGGCTTACCAAATAAGAACCAGAAAATCTTGGAATCTTGTCTTTCCAAGAATTTTCCTGGTCTTTCCTAGGTTACCACTCCTCCTATCTCTCTCTAGAATACCTCAATTGATTACCGCACCCCCCGCCCCATAAAATACCTTGCTAGCTGTTCAACTTTGGGTTTTAATCTGAAAAACTAGCTCCATGTTGCTCTTGTGTTAGAAAATATAGTTATTATTACCCATGCATAATGATAATCACATAAAATAATAATAAACACCCTTAAAACTACAATCCATCCTGGAAATTAGAGCCTTCTCATATGATTTTAATAAGTTGAGCATGAGGGGTTCCTGGGTGGCTCAACGGTTGAGCGTCTGCCTTTGACTCGGGGTGTGATCCCAGAGACCCGGGTCAAGTCCCATGTCAGGCTCCCTGCATGGAGCCTGCTTCTCCCTCTGCCTGTGTCTCTGCTTCTCTCTCTCTCTGTTTCTCATGAATAAATGAATAAAATCTTTGAAAAAAAAATAAATTGAGCATGAAACAACCTCAAATCATTTCTCTTCATACTGGATAAAGTTTAATCACATATAATTTTATAGAGACAAAGTAAAAATAATAAAACATTTTTTTAGCCTCTCATGTAAAAGAAGTCTGGCAGTAGCAGGTCTGGAACTGATCCAGGAGTGGGAAGCTGCTCTCTGTACCAGATCCAGCTGTCAGCCTATGCAGTCGTACATATACTTCGTCATTCCTAATGACAGACTCCTTGAGAGCAGGACTCACATCTCATTCTTTTTTTCTTTTTAAGATTTCATTTATTTATTTTAGGGAAAGAGAGAGAGAAGGGGCTCCCCACTGAGTACAGATCTGAATGTGGGGCTCGACCCCGGGACCCTGAGCCAAAAGCAGACATTTAACCAACTGAGCCACCCAGGCACCCCCACATAGCTCATTCTTATCTCATTCTCATCCACGGTGTTGCCACCATGTCAGAACAATACTTCAATAAATATCAGTTGTAAATTAGGGACAGATGGATGCCCTGGTGGATGGATGGTTGCCCAGGTGGATGGAGATAAGATTCTAAGGGAACTTGATATCTAGTACCAGCTATGCTGACATAAGAAATCTCACGAGCATTTATTTATTGGCTTTACTGCCTTATCTCGGGACCCCTGAAGAGACCTTATAGAGTAGGTGTCTGCAAACCACACAGTAAATATTTCAGGCTTTGTGAGTCATAAGGTCTCTGTCACAACTGTTCAACTCACGATAACAGCCGTAGACAGACACATGTACATGAATGATCATGTGCCAGTAACACTGAAATTTGGATTTCATGTAACTTTCATATACCAAAATATTTTTTTCCTAACTATTCAGTATTGTAAAAAACCATTCTTAGTTTGTGGGCTGCAGAAAAACAGCAATGAGCTGTAGTTTGCCAACCCCTGGGCGGAGAAGGCAAACTGACCTAAAATTAGAAATGCAACAAAACCCTGAGGTGGAAACTGCAGGAAGCCAGAGTGGCTTTCACTTTCCTCTGGCTTTCCTTTTTCCTCCCCAGGGTCATTCCACATTGCTTGCCTGTCCTCCTCTTCCTCAGGACTTGTTTTCAACCAATGTGCCCATTTTCTCATACCACCAGTATTACGTCATTCAGAACCATATTTGCTTAAAATAGGATTCTGGAAGACTCCAGAACATTTGAGACCCAAAATAATAGCTTTCCAATGAAGGGCTTTTGTTCATTGAGAGATGTTATTTCATTTATGTGAATACATCTCTATATGCCCCAAGATGAAATGTCATGCTGCCTTCCATTCCTCTCACAAAAGAAACATGCTTCCTGTTTGCATGACTTGGGGCAGCCGTGAAGGCAGGAGCAGATGTGCATACCTATGCTCGAACAAGCGCTGATGACCTATCTGAAGGGAAAAAATATTCCGCAGTTCTCAATTGGAGACCGAGTTGGCCTGAGACCTCACTGCTCTTTTAGAGGTGCCTAGATTTTTAGGTAGTTTCAGCCACGATAAGAGAATAGAATAAAAGTTACAATGTAGGACAGATCACATCTTCGCATACCACTTAAATGAGCATTTATTACACACTTTGTATTTGGCACTTTCACAATGAACACTAAATGATCTCCTTCAGCTCTTACCTAGTTATTTTTGGATCCCTTTTTAAACCTGTGTGGCCTATTAACAAAATGATTTCTGAGAGATGAAGCTCCGAAATGACCTCTGTCAATGCATGAAAGCCCTTCATTAGTAACGAGGGCCACTCTACAGGCATCTCTTTCATGAGTCTCTTCTCCCTTTGCTCGGCTCCCTCTCCCAGATGTTCTGTGCAAAATTTTTAACCTTCTCATGTAAAAGAAGTCTGAAAGTAGGCGGTCTCATTCTTACCTCATCCTCCTCTATGGTGCTGGCAGGAAGTCAGAACAATTCTTGGATAAATATCTGCCAAAATGAAGGGTGGGGATGGGTCCTTGAACCACGGAAGCCAGTCCTGGGAGACTGACAGGTAAGTGGAAGGAGCCACAGACCTAACTCCCATGCCTGGCTGGTGCTCCGGTTAAATCTTTTTGATTTTTTTTTTTTTAAGATTTCATTTTATTTATTCATGAGAGGCACGGAGAGAGGCAGAGGCATAGGCAGAGGGGAGAAGCTGGCTGCCTCTGGAAGCCGGATGGGGTCTGGATCCCAGGACTCCAGGGACCTGAGCCAAAGGCAGACGCTCAACCACTGAGCCACCCAGGTGCCCCACCTTTCTGATTTTTTTTTTTTTTTTTTTTTTGCATAAAGGTCTACATTTCTAGCTTTTGGAATAAGGGAGGGTTTGCACTTGGCAATTAGCTTCTCAACTCTTCCGTCATTTGCAAATTCGCAAATCGGGGATGACGATCTGTAATGTCCAGGGATGAGTGAGACGCAGAGGGACGTTCACAGGGCGCCGGGCGCGGGGTTGGGCGCGGCAGGGATGGGGCGCAGGTGGCGTCGCTCATCTCCGTGCTGCGGGCAAAGCCGACTGCGAGCGGCGAGAACCCGCCGGCAGGCCCGCGGCTGCGGAGAGCGCAGAGCCCCAAGCCTCCCGCGTTGCCATTTCCTCCCCCGGAGCCTGCGTTTCCCTTTCCGCCCATCAGTGGGCGCCTTCTGCCGTCCCTCTCCCCCTCCAGCCGGTTTTGGGGGCTGCGGCCGCCCGGCAGCTCGCGGGTCACATGGCCTGCCCGAGCGGGGGACCCGGCGCGGCCGCGGCGCCGCGGGAGGAGGCGAGGCCCGGGCCTCGGGGGCGGGCGACGGCTCCTCGGCGGCGGTGAGCGGGGGCGGCCCGCGGCGCGCGGAGGCCGGAGCCGACCGCCCCCGCCGGGTAGGTGCGCGCCGCGTCCCTGGCGCATCGGGGCCCGCGGGCGGCCGCGGAGGGCCTGCGCCCCGGCCGTGCGCCCTGGGCAGCGAGCAGCCCCGAGGCGCGGCCGCTTCCTGCGCGAGGACCGCGGGGACCCCGGGGCGGGGGCCGGGGCGGGGGCCGGGGCCGGGGTCGGGGCAGGGATGCGCGCGGCGGCGGCGGCGCCTCTGCAGCCTCCGCCCGCGTCCGCCGCGCCGCGCCGCGAGGCCGCCCGGAGCGCCAGGTAAGCGCCTGCTCCCGCCAGCCGGGGGGGCCGCGCAGCCCGAGGGCGCAGCGCCCGGGGCCGCCCGCGGCGTGGGGCTGCCGCGGCCACCTGGCGGCCCGCGGACGGAGGAAGGGCGACCCGGCGGAGGAAGGCGTCCCTCCCAGCCCCCGGAAAGACCCGCCCGAGGGAGCCGGCGCGGCGATCGCGACCGCCAGCCTCCACCCGCGGGTGGGGAAACTGAGGCCCGAGCGCGGCGGGGACTGGCCAAGGTCAGCGGCCGACGCTAGATCCGGGGCTGCGTCTCCCGCCGCGTGGTCTGTTGCGCGAGGAGTAGGGGACCCCCCGCAGCCGCCGCCTCCTCCGGGCCTCCGCGCGCGGGCGCTGCCGGTGCCGCACTGCGCCCGCCCGAGGTGCCAGGGCCCGGCTCCTGCGGGCTGGGTGTGACCCCGGCACCGCCCGCAGGCCCCCGGCCGCCCCCGGCCGCCCCCGGCCGCCCCGGAGGGAGCGCAGAGCGGCTCCGGCATGACCTCACCCTGCGGCCCATCAGCGAAGCCTGCAGGTGCGTGTGCGTGTGCGTGCACGTGCGTTCCCGGGAGCACCGCACCTGGTGGGGGGTGGGGTCGCTTTTTTTCCGGGGTGCATTGCTGGAGTGCACTGCACCAGGTACCTACCCTGGGAGGTGACAGGACAAAACTATGTGTGTCTAACACCTAACGTTATTAAGATTATTAGAATTTATTTATTTATTTATTTATTTTTGAAAACGGTAAGAGGATGACAAAGCCTTCGGGAAACAGAAAAAAAAAAAAAATGGAAAGGAGAAAATAAAGATCCCTTACGACTTCATCTGGATTGTTGAGATTTCCTGGATATCTTCCTAAAGTTTTCTCTGCCTACGAACATCTAAACCAATAAGGTGGACAAAAATAGTAGACCGATTTAATTTGCAGGTCTGATTACCCAGGGGGAATTAATACCTTTTCCTCTGTGTACTGGCTTTTTGCATTTGCAGGGCTGAACTGTCTTAATTCTTACGCCCCGCCGCCCTCGGGAGAGTAATTTCTATGCCCAGTGTGAGGCTTGAACTCACAACCCTGAGATCAGCCTTTGCACACTCCATTGTCCGAGCCAGCCGGGCACCCCTCTTCTGCCCCTTTTTCAACTGGAATGTCTTTCTGTTCCTGATTTTTAAGCACTCTTTATACGTTACTCATTAAAGTAGTAATTGTGTCATTTATGATAAGTAGTCTTTCCCAATCTTTTAGATGATTTGTCAGTTTTTCTTCTTTGACTATATACAAATTTAACTTTTCCATTTAGTCATTTTTAAAAAAAATGGTTTCTGTTTACGGACCTTGATGAGAAGGGGCTTTCCTAAATCTTTAGGTCATTCCTAAAATATATACATTTTCTTCCGTATATTTTCTTCAGTTACTTTTAAGCTTTTGTTTGAAATTTTTAATGTGAAATTTATTCTAGCTTAAGTTATACAGTGGAGAGCTAATTTACTTTTCCCGAAGAATTAGCCAGTTGCCATAAAGCTATTAAATCCATTTTTTCACCCCTGATTTAAATTGATTGAGTTATGGTAGATTACATTATTATATGTTTGTATCTGTGTGGATTTTCACATCTGTCTATTTATTAGTGTATTTTGGTGCTGGTGCCATGTAACTTTAATTATTGAAGTCTTAAGGCTTAAGATCTGGTTAGGCAGATTCTATTACTCTGTATTATCATTTTCCTGGCTCTTAGAAAAATACATTTTATTGAAGTATAGTTTACATGCAATAAAACATACCATTTAAATGTATTTTTTTTATTTTTTTATTTATGATAGTCACAGAGAGAGAGAGAGAGAGAGAGAGAGGCAGAGACACAGGCAGAGGGAGAAACAGGCTCCATGCACCGGGAGCCCGATGTGGGATTCGATCCCAGGTCTCCAGGATCGCGCCCTGGGCCAAAGGCAGGCGCCAAACCGCTGCGCCACCCAGGGATCCCTTAAATGTATATTTTGATGAATTTTATCGAGTGTAACCACCATCACAGTAAAAAGAAAAAAAAGAAGCATTACGTAAAATTGATGTCGTCATTGCGCAGGGGCCATGCTAATCTTTGCTACATCCTCCCAATTTTAGTATATGTGCCAGCAAAGTTTCCTAGCAGTTTTTATTAGTACCAGTTCCAGAAAATCTTAGAATACTTTGGTCAAGTTAACTATAACTTTTCCCTGCATCACCAAAAGAAATAAGCAAAATCTTGTTTGGATTTCTACTGGATTATGATAACAAGGGTTCTCAGAGTATAGGGGCCCTGGCCGTCATGTTCACCATCCCAGTACAAGACTTGGTATTTGTTGAGTGAATGCTTAATAATTATCATAAAAGTAATACATACTCTCGCTACAGAAGTGTTGAAAGCAAAACTGGAAGCCTCCTTCCTCCATACCTCATCTCTTTTTCACTAAATTATATTCCATATTAAAAATAGAATGACCATACTAGGTACATTTTTCAACAATTTGCATTGACATGGTTTGTATTATTTTTCCCTTGGAGACTTAAAATCTGCTCAGTTTGCTGTAACAAATTACATAGACTGGGTGGTGTGGACAGCAAAACATTTCTTTCTGGAGGCTGAAGTTCTGAGATCCGCGTGCCAGCGTAGCTAAGTTCTGCTGAGGGCCCTCTTCCTGGTGTATGGATGCCACCTTTGCACTGTGTTCTCACTGGCAGGGAGCAGAGAGAGGTGTGTTCTCTCACCTCTTAGCAGGGTACTGATCCCAGCATGAGAGTTCCACTGCCAACACCTAATGACCTCCCCAAAAAGATCCTCTATCCAAATACCATCATGTTGAGGATTAGGGTTGGGTTTTTTTGTTTTTCGTTTGTTTGTTTAAGATTTTATTTATTTATTCATGAGAGACACAGAAAGAGGCAGAGACATAGGCATAGAGGTCCCCTGTGGGGACCTGATGCAGGACTCAAACCCCAGGATCACAACCTGAGCCAAAGGCAGATGCTCAACCACTGAGCCACCCAGGTGCCTCAAGGGGAGTAGGGTTTTAATACACAAATTTGCGGGGAACACATTCAGCGCATAGCAGAGACCTAGCTAAGACTTTTTAAATGTTAGTATAGATAAAGCTTTCTCTTCCTTTTTAATGGCTCCTGTCATCCCTTTGTATAATTTATCTAAAATATGGTTCCTGTTGCTGAGCATTTTCTTTCCCTGCTGTTCCATCTTCTTTTTTGCTCTCCTATTCTCTCTCCCCCTCCCTCCTACCTTCCCCCCTCTTTTTCTTTCTCCTTTTTTATATTACAAACAAAATTGCCATGAACATTCCTTGTCCATCTTTGGTAGCAAGTGTTGGCATTTCTGCAGGATAGATTCCTAGAAAGAATTTCTGTGTCAAGGGGGATGCACATAGAAAATTTTTATAGATACTGGTTCAACTTTCCTCCCAAAGGTTGCACCGGTTTATAGGTTTATACGCAAGTGCCCTTTCGTTGAACTGGGCCACTCCCTCTTGAAGTGAATTGAACTGACATTATGTTAAATGTAGAGATTAATTCTGGAGAAAGAAATCTCTATCCTCCTTCATTAGTGAGGCTTTCCAGTCGGGAAAATGTTATGTCTCTCCACTTACTAAAGACTTTTTAAATATCTTTCAGTAGAATTTTATAAGTATGTGTATATTATCTGCATATTTAAAAAATTTATACCTAGGTTTTTTAGGGTTTTTTTACCCCATTTTCATGGGAATCTTTTATCCCATTAATTAATTTGGTTATTGTCTGATTAGGTGTAGCAGTTTGTGCATAATACTATATATTATTTTTGCATATTTTTATATTATTAATTTTTACATATTAATATTTACATTCATATTCTGAAATCTATTACCATTTCTAATGATTTTTCAGCTGATTTTCTTGAGTTTCTCATCTCTACAGAGACAGTATTGCCTATTGATTGAGAACATGGGTTCTGGAACCAATCCATGGGTTCTGGATTCAAGTTTTCCCACCTATTTTTAAAAACTTTATTAGGTGGCTCAGTGGTTGAGCGTCTGTCTGCCTTTCACTCAGGTTGTGATCCTGGGGTCCTGGGATTGGGTCCTACGTGGGCACACCACGGGGAGCCTGCTTCTCCCTCTGCCTATGTCTCTGCCTCTCTCTCTGTGTCATGAATAAATAAATAAATAAAATTTAAAAAAAAGTTTTGTTAATCTTCTGGACAAATTAATTGTGTCTTTAGTTTTTTCGGGTATAAAACAGGCTGAATAATAGTATTTCTCATAGGCTTCTTATGAGGAATGATGAAATGCTTAGAACAGTGCCTAGCGCATAATATGTGCTCAGCAGACATGTACAAGTAAGTTGATCTCTGCACAGTCTACGGCCATGCTCTTTGATACCCCCAATTTTATAGCTGATGAATTGAGATCCATGGATGTTAAAGGACATGACTATGGGCATTTATTTGCTCAATAAACATTGAGCTTCTCCTATGCATATAGTACTGTGATGAGGCTGCAAGGGATACCAAAGATCTATCAGACTAAAACCACTAACATAATATTTTTAAGTCCGACTAGGGCATAAGTCAAGGCCATGAATGAAGCCATGGAAGGCAGCAGGCATTGCGGACAAAATATGGGCTTTGGAATTTTTCCTCTGTTTTAATTCCTGCTTTCAATTGGTAGCATTTATTTTTTCCATCTAGATGGAAAGTTCCATCTAGATGGAAGTTCTAAATGGATTAGTTCCATTCCTGATTGAGAGTTGCTATTTTGGTTAAATGAAATAGATATAAGAGTCTACTACAGAACGTGGATATGTAATAGGAGCTTAATAAGTGGTAGCTATACATAGATGCAGTCTGAAGTAGAAAGTGATAAATGAATGTTCTGAGGGGTAAATTTATGTAAAGGGGCCAAGCACTTGGGAAATAAGAGGTTATTTCTGGTTGGGGCAGATGAGGGTTGGCTTTTAAGAAGTCTCTTTTGAGGTGATTTTTAATGGTTGAGTAGCCTGTGTGAGGAGAAGAAATAAGGCTGGAGATAGTTGAAACTGGGTTGGGAAGAATCTTTGTGAAGAATTTGGGCCTCATTCTACAGTCATTGGGAACCGTTAAGCAGTTCCACAGGAAAGAGCACCACGTTCAGACCTGTGCTTCAGAGGGTCAGATGCTGATAACGTAAAACATTACCATCGTTTGCGGTATTTTCTGTCTGACAAAAGGCTTTCAAAGCCGGTGTCTCATTTCATCCTCACAATGCCTCTATAAATGAGGTATTTTTATTTTTTTTAAGATTTTTAAAAAGATTTTATTTATTCATGAGGTAGAGACACAGGCAGAGGGAGAAGCAGGTCCCTGCAGGGGACCCGATGTGGGACCTGATCCCAGGACCCCAGGATCACGACCCGAGCCAAAGGTAGATGCTCAATCCCTGAGCCACCCAGGTGCCCCAATGAGGTTTTTTTTTTTTTTTAAGATTTTATTTATTTATTCATGAGAGACAGAGAGAGAGAGAGAGAGAGAGGCAGAGACAAAGGCAGAGGGAGAAGCAGGCTCCATGCAAGAAGCCCGATGTGGGACTTGATCCCAGGACTCCAGGATCACGCCCTGGCCCAAAGGCAGGTGCTAAATCACTGAGCCACCCAGGGATCCCAATGAGGTATTTTTAATTTTCCTCCTTGACAGAGACAGAAGAGTCTCAGATAAATGATTTCTTTACAAATAGGTCTAATTAGTGAGTGTTGGGACCAGACCTTGGACCAAGATCTTTTGGCTTCCAATCCGTTGCTCATTCTGGAAGTTCGGGGCCTAGTTAGGAGCCTCTTGCCATCAGCTGGCCTGGAGGTGATGAGGAGTAAGTAATAGGGTGAGGCGGTGCAGAAGGGCATGCTGTGGGAAAGGAGAAGAGAGGTGTAAACGAGGCCATAAGGCTGGCTGGCTAGGATTTGGGAAGTGACTGGATAGGAATGGAAAGTCAGAATGTACTGTTATTTGGACCCAACCTTCCTGGGAGAGTGGTGGTGCCGTTCATGTAGGAAGGCAGACTTGGGAAACAGTCCTCTGGCCTGCTTATCTCCTGATGCTTAGCCTGGTGTACTGCCTCACATGCCTTTGTGACTCCTTCAGCTTAATATTTTTTATTTTATTTTTAAAATATGTACTTATTTTAGAGAGAGAGAGAGAATGAGCAGGAGGGGTAGAGGGAGAGAGAATCTCAAGCAGATTCCCTGCTGAGCACGGAGTCCCACACAGGGCTCGAGCCCATGACCCTATGATCGTGACCTGAGCCAAAATTAAGCGTTGGCCACTTAACCCACTGATCCATCCAGGCGCCCCCAGCTTAATTGTTAGAAGCTGCAGTAAAATATGACTGTCATCGTTGCTGTATTTATTCATTCTAGCCCTATTTCATGTTCATTTCTTGGTGTCTTTGTCTTCCACTGTCTTTTCTGAGCCCTCTGTCTGAGACACAATAACAGACATAATCGGGCAGCCCCAGTGGCGCAGCGGTTTGGTGCCGCCTGGGGTGTGGTCCTGGAGACCCGGGATCAAGTCCCACATCAGGCTCCCTGCATGGAGCCTGCTTCTCCCTCTGCCTGTGTCTCTGCCTCTCTCTCTCTCTGTGTCTATGAATAAATAAATAAAATCTTTAAAAAAAATAACAGACATAATCCAATTTACAAGATGATTGTGTTTCAAAGCGCACCAGTAAGGCATAGATAAGAACACAGTGATCATTATGTCGCAGAATCGAGGCTGTGATGGTGTCCTTGTCTCCAGGCCACCACACAGATGCCAATCAGTCCACACCATTGGTCCACATCAGCAGTCCTGAGCTAGTAATACCGTGAGTGATGATGGAATTCTGGAAAAAGACAGAGTGATAATGTAGACATGGTCCTACTTCTATCCCACCCCCAGATTGGGCTGGAAGTAGAGACCTCCTTCCCTAAAACTACCAAAGCAAAATCCTGTTTGCAGATAAGTTATCTTAATCTTTTTTTTTTAAGATTTTATTTATTTATTCGTAGAGACACAGAGACACAGGCAGAGGGAGAAGCAGGCTCCATGCAGAGAGCCCAACGTGGGAGTCGATCCCGGGTCTCTAGGATCACACTCTGGGCTAAAGCCAGGCGCTAAACCGCTGAGCCACCCGGGCTGCCTGCAAATAAGTTATCTTAAAAACAAGTCAGTAAAGTGAAATAAATTGTAAGAGGCCTTGAACACCACACCCCACTGTGCAGCAATTGGTTAAATCCTAAAAATATGTGTTAAAAAGCAAACAATAACGTAGTCTTGAATCCCTGCCTAACTCCACGTGGCTGGATTTTAGGCAAACAAGTCATCTGATCATTGAAGGATCTGATCTCATCCCCCATGGCCCCAGATGGCTGTGCTAGATTGCATTATTGTCTTCCCTAAACATTGGCTTCAGGTGGACACATGTCTTTTGTTAAGGAAAATGACGTAGCTCTGTTCTGTTGAACTCGAGTTATTATGTAACTTGCTCTGGTCGGTGAAGGTGGACATGATGTGTGTCATTTTTGAGCTGTGGCTTTGAGAGCCAGCTTGTTTATAGTCTGCTATCTCTGTTTCTCCTCTGCCACAAAACCAGCAATGTCTAGAAAAGAGGCAGTTCCATCTACCTGGGTCCTGGAGTGCAAATGACAGGGGGAGCAGAGTCTTAACTGATCCATAGTGGACAGGTAACATGAGCAAGAATTAAACATCTTTTCTTATAAACGCCTGAGATGTAGGGGTCATTACTATAGTCTGTCCTGACTCGTTCTGTGTATAATGATATGGGGGCCAGATGCCTTGTGAGCATTTTAGAAATGTCCAAGACTGAGCAGATTGCCAGAGCCTTTCTTTTTTCCCTGAGGGCTTAGAAATTGGCCTGCTCCTTTTGCTTTCCATTGAACCTTCATTTTCCCCTTCCTCTGCTCTGGAGGAGTAAACCTCCCTGCTCCATTGCTTTGGCTAGTGCATGGTGAGTGGACTTAATCTATGCATGCTTAATTAAGTGAGGCTGTAAATGTATCTTCATGTCTTGACTCTTGTGTACCTGCCATCCACCCAAAGAGCATGCCCAGATGGCTGTTTCTTCTGCAACCTGACCAGGAACAAGAGGTACATGGAACTACTCAATTCTGACCTGCAGTCTGGATCTGAACCCAGCTGAACCACAGCTATCCACCGACCCGTGAGCAAGAATGCATGTCGTTATCATGAGCTCTGAAGGCCTGGGCTGCTCATCACTCCAGCAAAAGCTGTGGAGGCAGGGACCATGTGTCCTCTGAACAGAATCCCATTCCTTCCCTAATGGTCAGGAGAACAGCAGTCTCACACCATATTTTTAAAGATAGGTATTTCTAAGTGTTAATGATTTTGTTGCCTCCAGTAAGGAAACTGCCTGGGATTAAAGGTCTTTATGTCAGCACCAGGTGCTCCCGATGCACCTGCCAGGGGGCAGAGAGAATCAGGAGCCTGGCATGTCAAGGGGAAGTATAAGGATTCCCTAAGCAGTGCAGATTGCTTGGATAGGACTGACATCTCCTTAATTTCTCCTGCCCCACATAAGTAACAAAATTGAAGGAAAATCATCATGTTGCTTGATGAACAGCTTCAAGAAAATCTTCTCCCCTTCTATCCAGCTGGAACATACAGACCTCTTTTGCGCAGAAAATTTGAAGCCACCCCTACAAGCACACCAGGCCCCTTAGCAAGATCCTAGAAAATAAGCCAGGAAGCCACAGGCCTGGGAAGATTTGGTGCTTTCAGGGCCTCCCTGGTCATACCCGGATTTAAGAGTGTGCCCGTTGAGTGTATTCCCCTCCCCGCCTCTCTACACAAATGGTAGCATGCTAGGCATACTTTTCTTTTCTTTTTTTTTTTTTAGGCATAATTTTCTATGTCTTCTTTCACTGATGATATATCTTAAAATTTTTCCATATCTGTATATGAAGAATTTGCTTTTTTGTTTTTTTGTGAGAACACTTAAGTTCTACTCTAAGCAAATTTCAGTATGTATCTTAGTAAACACAGTATTGTCAACTGTAGTCACCGAGTTACGCATTAGATCCTCTGACCTAATTCATCTTATAACTAAAAAAAATTTGTGCTCTTTGACCAACCTCTCCCTACTCCCAGACCCCTCCCCTTAGCACCTGGTAACCAACTGTCTATTCTACTTCTATGAGTTTGACATTTTTTTTTTTTTTTAGATTCCACATACAAATGATACCATGCAGTATTTATCTTTCTCTGCCTTATTCCACTTAGTACAATGCCCCCTGGATTCATCCATGTTGTCAAAAATGGCAGGATTTCCTTCTGTTTTTAAGGCTGAATAATATTCTGTTGCGTAGATATACCACATATTCTTTATGCATTCATTCATCCACCAGTGGATGTTTGGGTTGTTTCCATATCTTGGCTATTGTGAATAATGCTGCAATGCCAGATACCTCTTCAAGATAGTGATTTTGTTTCCTTTGGATATATACCCACATGTGGGATTGCACCATCATTTGGTAGTTCTATTTTTAATGTCTTGAGGAACCTCCACACTATTTTAATGCCTTGAGGAACCTCCACACACATTTTTAATGTCTTGAGGAACCTTCTACCTCCATATGTCCCATAGTGGCTCTACGAGTTTATGTTTTAGCCAGCACTATACAAGTGCTTCCTTTCTCCATATCTTTGCTAGCATTTATTTTTTTTTTAAGATTTTATTTATTTATTCATGAGAGACACAAAGAGAGAGAGGCAGAGACATAGGCAGAGGGAGACCCGATCCCGGATCTCGGACCCTGGGATCACACCCTGAGCCAAAGGCATGCGCTCAACCACTGAGCCACCCTTTACTAGCATTTGTTATCTCTTGCCTGGTTGATAGTAGACACCTTAATAGGTGTGAGGTGATATTTTATTGTGGTTTTGATTTGTGTTTCCATGATGATTACTGATATTGAGCACCTTTTCAAGTACCTTTTGGCCATTTATATGTCTCCTTTGGGAAAACGTCTATTCAGGTCCTTCTTTGCCTGTTTTTAAATAAATTGGTTATTATTATTATTATTATTATTATTATTATTGCTATTGAGTTGTATGAATTCTTTGTGTATTTTGGATATGAACTCCTTGTCTACTCTGTGATTTACACATATTTTCTTCCATTTTGTTGCCTTTTCATTTTGTTGATGGTTTCCTTTGCTGTGTGGAAGCTCTTTAGCTTGATGTAGTCTTACATGTTTATTTTTGCTTTTGTTGCCTGTGCTTTTGGTATTAAATACAGAAAAGTCATTGCTAAGACCAATGTTAAGGAGCTTACCTCCCATGTTTTCTAAATTGCCTTGACTCTTCGAGGTCTTTTGTAGTTACATACTAATTGCAGGATTGTATTTCCTATTTCTGTGGCAA
Source organism: Vulpes lagopus (assembly GCF_018345385.1). NCBI lineage: Eukaryota > Metazoa > Chordata > Mammalia > Carnivora > Canidae > Vulpes > Vulpes lagopus. The sequence continues at coordinate 74,648,758 of NC_054830.1, forward strand.
ATGCCATGGGAAATTTCATAGAGATTACACTGAATCTGTAGATCATTTGGGGTCAAATGGACATTTTAACAATATTAATTCTTCTCATTCGTGACCACAGAATATCTCTCCATTTATTTGTATCATTTCAGTTCTTTCAACAATGTCTTATAGTTTTTCATGTATAGATCTGTCACCTTCTAGGTTAAATTTATACCTAAGCATTTTATTCTTTTTGAAGCTATTGTAAATGGGATTGTTTTCTCAATTTCTCCTTGTTAGTGTATAGATATGCAATTGATTATTGTGTGTTGATCTCATATCTTGCACCTTTACTGAATTCATCTGTTGGTTCCCACAGTATTTTGAGTCATATACCATTGGTGATTAGAGCCAGGTGATCCGGGGGTGCATCCCTCAGGTGTTTCTGCAGAAGCACCAGGCCTGTGTAAAAGCTCCTTCCAGAGAGATACTGGTGACCTGGTTTTATCATTGGAGTGATCCGGTGGGAGAAGTGCCAATCGGTTCCCCCTGGGTTCTGGGGAGAATCTAAGGAGCTCCTATAAATATATGTGCTAAGTTAGAAGCTAGAACCTTTGGTGGGAACTTGTAAAATATGCACACAAAACCCTTCCAGGGAAAAACGAGGGGATGGTCATTTTTGCCTGCTCCCTGCGTACTGAGCCCTGGAGTGAGAAGTGGCAAGTGCTCATGGACCCACTAAGAACTGCTTCTTTTTTTGCTATGGTCCTGTTATTCTCATGGATGCAAGCCCTATTGGCATTTAGAGATAGATAGTTTGGCAGCCCATCCTTCAAGTAGGAGTTTTAAAATATAGGGTGCTAGGGATCCCTGGGTGTCTCAGCGGTTGAGTGCCTGCCTTTGGCCCAGGGCGTGATCCTGGAGTTCCAGGATCAAGTCCCACATCAGGCTCCTTGCACGGAGCCTGCTTCTCCCACTGCCTGTGTCTCTGCCTCCCTCCCTCTCTGTGTCTCTCATGAATAAATAAATAAAATCTTTTTAAAAAAAAAACTTAAAAAAATCTAGGGTGCTAGATACGGGGTCTAAACCCTTTACTCCTTAGGGAGAAGCTAGGAATGGGAAGTTCCCTTCCCATCATATGGTGCTATATGGTGTGGGGGTGTGGGGGTGTTTCTGGCTGGAGTGTGTCTCAGCCTTTCTTTCCTACCCTTTCAACATGGGTATTATCTCATTTTCCCTAGGTGTAGGGGATCCGTAGCTAGTTTCTGGATTTCTCTCAGGGAATTTCTCATGGTATGGCTGTACATTTAATGCGTCCTTGGGAGAAGAGAAGTTCAGGAGCCTTCTCTGTTACCATCTTCTTCTCTTCCAAGTTTGCTTGCTTTTAATGGGTACTTTGTATTCCGTTCTTTGGATGTATCATAATTTAGATGACTCATTCTCAATTGATGAGCCCTTGGCTGTGTTTTGCTATTATAAATGATACTGCAAGTCATTTCTCACACATGAGAATATATATCCAAGAAGGTATGTTAGAAATGGGATTGCTGAGTCATTAGTGGTTCTCTTAGATATTCCCAAATCAATTCCTCAGAGGTTGTGCTGATTTATACTCCCACTAGCAAAATATGTGAGTACCAATTTAGTAGCTCCTGCTTTTGCAGGGGCCAGGGAGAGTGGATTAAAGGATGGGAAAGAGCTATATATGTGAAGAAGCAGGGAAGGTGAGGGAATAAAATGTTCCAGGGTGTGGGAGTTGTGTGAGCAAAGGCCAGGAGTTGGGTAAGAGTGTAGCATAGTCACTGTTCTGAAAGATCAGTGGGTCTAGAGCTACCCTGCTAATTGGTGACACGTGGCTCTTGATTACTTGAAACGTGACCAGTCTGAATCGAGATATGCTGTAAAATGTAAAATATACACTGGATTTCAAAGACATCATGTAAAAAAGGAACATAAAATACCTCATTAATAATTTTTCATGTTGGTTTCATGTTGAAATAATAGTTCTGATGTATTTATTTTTTAAGGATTTTATTTATTTATTCATGAGAGACACACACAGAGAGAGAGGCAGAGACACAGGCAGAAGGAGAAGCAGGCTCCATGCAGGGAGCCCGAAGTGGGACTCCAGGATCATGCCCTGGGCTGAGGGTGGTGCTAAACCACTGGGCCACCGGAGCTGCCCAGTTCTGATGTATTTAAAATGTGTTATTAAACTTAATTTCATCTTTTTTTTTTTTACTTTTTTACTGCGGCTGCTAGAAAAATTTAAATACCTATGTCGCTCTTGCATTATATTCCTATATTTCCATGAGAGAATGATAGTCTAGGACAGGGATTGGTGAACTATGGGCTGCTGGCCAAATTTGGCTTACAGCTTGTTTTTATGTGGCTGGAGCACTAAAAATAGTTTTTATATTTTTAAGGAGTTTTTAAAAATATGGGTAGAACATGCAACAGAGATAGTATGTTGTCTAGCCCTTTACAGAAATAAATTATCAACCTCTAATTTTGAGTAATTTGAGAAAGAGCCAGTAGCACAAGATGACAGCGAAGGGCATAGTCCAGATCATAAAGGGTCTTGTGGACCATGATAAGATTTGGATTTTAGGAGCACCTGGGTGGCTCAGTGGTTGAGTGTCTGCCTTTGGCTCAGGTCGTGATCCCGGGGTCCTGGGATCGAATCCCACATCGGGCTCCCCTCGAGTGGCCTGCTTCTCCCTCTGCCTGTGTCTCTGCCTCTCTCTCTGTGCCTCTCATGAATAAATAAATAAAATGTTAAAAAAAAGAAATTTGGATTTTATTAACAGAGCAATGGGAAGAAAGAAAGATTTTAAGCAGGAGAATGATATGATCGGATTTATATTTTAATCACTATGCACACACACGCACACGCGCCCATGCACAAAATCCTTAAACATCCCACCCCTGGGACTTGTCTGGACAAAAGAGCGTCACATTCTTGCTTTACCAGAAACTGTCACTGGAAGAGAGTGTTGAAGGAGTGTGGATAGGGATTTTACACCACACACAGAGCTCTGCACCGTCATCGTAATCACATTGTCATGTTTGTGCTCACTGTGTGCCTGGCACTCTCCCAGCTGCATGCCTTATCCTGTTGACTGTGTTTTGCTCCTTCTTCTAAGTGGGTACGGCTCTCCCGGGTGTGCTCTCTCTAGGGAGGACAGGGTGAGCGGGAAGCCATCTGAGGGGCTCCGTTCCTCACCAGGAGTACAAGCTCAACCCCAGGTCAGTCCTTGGCTTCCACTAGGAGTGATGAGAAACTGGTGAGGCCAAGGGGATGTGCGTCCACATGATTAACTCCACTGGCCTGAGCAGCTCGCAGGGAGAAGCATCCGTCTATTGTACTCTGAACGTTCACGAACCAGCAGGCCTGGGGCTGCACACTCTTCAGACGTCTCCTGGCTACTCCCCTCTGCGGGTACTAACCAGATCCTGTACTAAGTACCGGGGTGTCTGTCTCCCCTTGGGGTCCTACAGTACAATGTGCTTCTGATGCTGAAATGAGACTTTCTTGAATGATTGTGTCATCGTCCTATCGAGAGAAGTGTGGTATTCTGCAAAATTCAAGTGGGAGGACAAGAAACTGTTCTACTAAACATGTCCAGGGGCAGCCAGGTGGTTTAGCACTGCCTTCAGCCCGGGGTGTGATCCCAGGGTCCCAGGATCAAGTCCTGTGTCGGGCTCCCTGCGTGGAGCCTGCTTCTCCCTCTGCCTGTATCTCTGCCTCTCTCTCTCTCTCTCTCTCTCTCTCTCTCTCTCTCTCTCTGTCTCTCATGGATCAATAAGTAAAATCTTTACAAAAAATGTCCAGAAGTCATTAGTGACTAGACACGGTGGTTTATGTGTTACTCCCCACACAGCCCATTCTAGATTGGGAGGCTCCTGAGGTGAGCAGTGGGAGGGACCTCTCTTCTGGGCAGTCATTCAAGACCTCAGGCTCGGGCCATCTGGTGGCTCCACCCTCCAGGTCCACTCCATTGGCAAATGGAGAATGAGAAAGTCGGGAAGGCGCATCTGCTCTCAACCACCCTAGCCCAGGAGTCACAGCTGTCACTTTGCTCATATTTTCCTGGCAAGTCCTAGTCACAGGACCTCACCTGGAAGAAGATGGGCTAGGGAATATGGTCTTTCTGTGTACCCAAGAAAGGCAGGACATGGAAATGACAGCCCTGAACGCTATCCCACAACCTTATATGGTACCTGCGTGGGCCTTCCTTCAAGATAACTCACAAGCTAGGCGGTTTCTTCCAAATGTGTGCACACTTTATTATGCTTCTGACATAAGAGGTTTATAGGTTTACCTTCTGTTTGCTTAGTTTTGGATTGACACTACTGGTGTTGTACTGGCTTTGTCCTTTTAATCCTGTTTCTTGGGGTGCACCTGAGTGGCTCAGCGGTTGAGCGTTTGCCTTTGGCTCAGGTTGTGATCCCGGAGTCCTGGGATTGAGTCCCTATTTGGGCTCCCCGACGGGAGCCTGCTTCTTGGTTCTCCCTCTGCCTATGTCTCTGCCTCTCTCTCTGTGTGTCTCTCATGAATAAATAAATAAAATCTTTAAATAATATTTTTTAATTCTGTTTCTCGGGATTAAGTCTGTTTCCCCTCAGATTATTAGACCTACTTACTCCCAAGGTATTACTTGAGTTTCTATAATGGATACATGTTCTAAAAAGACTTGATTTATTTTAGACAGAGAGTGTGTGTGCGAATGTGGGGAGGGGCAGAGGGACAAGAAGAAAGAATCTCAAGCAAACTCTGAGCTGAGCATGGAGCCCGATGTGGGGCTCAATCCCACGACCCGAACTGAAACCAAGAGTGGGACATGCAACTGACTCAGCCACCCAGGCACCCCCTTATGTATACATTTTTTTTCAAGTTTTATTTAAGTCATCTACACCCAACGTGGGGCCCAAACTCAGGATCCTGAGATCAAAAGTCACACATTCCTCTGACTGAGTCAGCCAGGCCCCTCCAGCTGTGGAGAGGTGATGTGACTTGCCACCCACTGAGTGCCTGCATTGGGAGTCACATGTGTGCCTGACCTCCGGCCTGCACTGTGAGCTGTAACGTCATGCAATATCCTTTCTGGACCAGGTTGGGAGCAACTCTCTTCCATCCTCATCTCTGTCTATCCCTCCCTCCCTCTTGGTAGAGCCGCTCGTGGACTTTTATTCAGATATTTCCTCCCCTCCCAGAGTCTGGGGCTCAGGAGTTCGCTTGCATGTGAGACACACTGGTTCCCATGGTTGTGCTATAAAAAATAAAATGGGAGAACAATCAAGATTTAACTAATATGCAGTTTCAAGTATAGTTGCATGAGATTAGAGAAATAAGAATGGAAGATCTTGACAAAGACAAGGATTCATAAATAGTCCTTTTCTTGGTTGGGATGTGCAGAAAAGACAGTTTTCAGAAATTGCTACGCATAGCCCGTCAACCAGCACTTACTGCACACTCCAGGATTTACTCTAAATGTGTAATTGCCGGCAGCCCAGGTGGCTCAGCGGTTTAGCGCCACCTTCAGCCCAGGGCCTGATCCTGGAGACCCCGGATCGAGTCCCACGTCGGGCTCCCTGCATGGAGCCTGCTTCTCCCTCTGCCTGTGTTTCTGCCATTCTCTCTCTCCTCTCTGTGTATTCTCATGAATAAATAAAATCTTTAAAAAAAATTAAAAATGTGCAATTGCTTTGTATCAAGTCTTGCTTTTTCCGTCTTAAGAATGCACATCTATGTAGCTGCTGAAATGAAATAATTATCTTACTGGCTTCCTGGTGACTTTCTGGCACATTGTAAGCCTAACCAGGTATCTGCGGGTATGGCGGCTTGGTTGGGTACACCAAGATTTCCCTACTCTCAGAAATAATGACAGGATCCCAGGGATCATTACCAATACAAGCAAAGAATAGTATCCTGGAGCAAATGCTTCTTTTTCTTAGGATTTTATTTATTTATTCATGAGACACACACACACACACACACACACACACAGAGAGAGAGGCAGAGACACAGGCAGAGGGACTTGATCCAGGACCCCAGGATCGTGACCCGAGCCAAAGGCAGACGCTCAACCACTGAGCCACCCAGGTGCCCCGGAGGAAAGACCTCTAAGTCTGTAGTAGCCACAACGTAGAATTAGAATCTCTGGCTTGATATGTGCTGAGTTCTGTCCCTGGGGTTTCTTACAGCTTCCTAACATTCTGTACTCCTCTGTCTCTAGGGTTGACTTGTGCCAGTTTGGGGCCTGCATTCCAGGATGGTTTGTTCTCGGGACCAGACCTGACCAGAAGTTGAGCTCATGAGCACACCAGCCCTTCCAGCTGCCATGCTCCTCCGGAGGCTGAGGCGGCTCTCCTGGGGCAGCACTGCCATCCAGCTCTTGATCTTAACGGTGGTGACGTTCGGCTTGCTGGCCCCCCTGGCCTGTCACCGCCTTCTGCACTCTTACTTCTATCTGCGCCATTGGCATCTGAACCAAATGAGCCAGGAGTTCCTGCAGCAAAGCCTGAAAGAGGGGGAGGCTGCCCTCCACTACTTCGAGGAGCTGCCCTCTGCCAATGGCTCAGTGCCCATCGTCTGGCAGGCCACCCCCCGCCCCTGGCTGGTTATCACCATCATCACTGTCGACAGGCAGCCTGGCTTCCACTATGTCTTGCAGGTGGTGTCCCAGTTCCACCGGCTTCTTCAGCAGTGCGGTCCGCAGTGCGAGGGGCACCAACTCTTCCTGTGCAACGTGGAACGTAGCGTGAGCCATTTCGATGCCAAGCTGCTGTCCAAGTACGTCCCTGTGGCCAACCGCTACGAGGGCACCGAGGACGACTATGGGGATGACCCTTCGACCAACTCGTTCGAGAAAGAGAAGCAGGACTATGTCTACTGCCTGGAGTCCTCCCTGCAGACCTACAACCCGGACTACGTCCTGATGGTGGAGGACGACGCCGTGCCGGAGGAGCAGATCTTCCCGGTCTTGGAGCACCTCCTGCGGGCGCGCTTCTCCGAGCCGCACCTCCGAGACGCCCTCTACCTGAAGCTCTACCATCCCGAGAGGCTCCAGCACTACGTCAACCCGGAGCCCATGCGCATCCTGGAGTGGCTGGGCGTGGGCATGCTGCTGGGGCCCCTGCTCACCTGGCTGTACATGCGCTTTGCCAGCCGCCCGGCCTTCAGCTGGCCCGTCCTGCTCTTCTTCTCCCTGTACAGCATGGGGCTGGTGGAGCTGGTGGGCCGCCACTACTTCCTGGAACTGCGGCGGCTGAGCCCGGCCCTGTACAGCGTGGTCCCCGCGTCCCAGTGCTGCACCCCCGCCATGCTCTTCCCCGCGCCCGCCGCCCGCCGCACCCTCACCTACCTGTCCCAGGTGTACTGCCACAAGGGCTTCGGCAAGGACATGGCGCTCTACTCCCTGCTCAGGGCCAAGGGCGAGCGGGCCTACGTGGTGGAGCCCAACCTCGTGAAGCACATCGGCCTCTTCTCCAGCCTCCGGTACAACTTCCATCCCAGCCTGCTCTAGCGTGCCCCGAAATGCCTTCCCGCCTCGGCCTCCCTGGCCCTCCCGGCGCGGCGCCTGCTTTCCCCGGACCTGGCTCCTTGCGGGGGTCTCGTCGTCGCTCATCGTGGTGGTCGGGGACCGGCCGCTGAGGCAGCCGAGGGCCTTGGTGACTGGCAGGAGCCGATGTCCTTGCCCAGGCAGGGGTGGGGGCCTGTCCCTCCAGCAGCCACACTGCCTCGCGCCCTGGGACCCAGCCCCGAGGGGCCAGTTCTGCACCAGTCACCTTCTCCAGCTGTCCTCAGCTCTGCCTTGTCATAGGGCTCGTGACTGCCCCAAGTCCGGAGACGGGGCCGCTTTAGGATTTTAAGGGTAGAGGTTGGCGAGAGTGGGATCCTTTCGAATCGGTTTCCTGCCCACAGGGCCTGACGGTGGATGCGTGTTTAAAGTCGGTGTCCAAGAGGCAGGGCCACGTGGGCAGGCTGCATTCGTGTCTCTGACCTGCTGTAGCAAAAGCCGCTGCCGTGCCCGGTGACCCGGAGGCAGGTGATCTCGCTCCTGTTACCTGGCCCTGCTTTCCCACGCAGCTGCCGTGTGCTGATGGTCAGTATTGTCGGCGAGAACCTTAGGGCACAACACGATCTGGAGGCGCCTTCCAGGTCGTCAGAGTCAAGTTGGCTTATGTTCAGACGTGATTTCACAGCGAACATTTCTATCATATTCTTGTTCTTTCAAAGTTGGACATTGCAGAATGATATAAAGCGGGAGAGCCCTTTACTAATAGCATATCCTTTTTTCTAATTTTGCTGGCTGACCGTTCCCCCTCATTATTTTTTTTTTTTCCTTCTGGGCATCATGATGTCAGAGAAGCTAAAGTGTAGACTATGAAGTCAGAAGGCCTGAATTTTCATTTCGGATCTCTGCCATGCCCTAGTGATGTGAACTTGAGCAAGTCACGAGCGCTCAGAGTCTCAGTTTCTTCGCCTGTAAAATGGGGGATGGCGATACCTACCTTTGAGAGCTGCCTTGAGGATTAAATGACAGAATGTATGTGAAACACTTAGCGAGTGCTTAGCTCGTGGAAGGCACTTGGCAAATATGAGTTCTTTTCTCTCTTGTAATAAGTGTGGAACACTCAAATTGTATTTTGGATAAAGATACTAGTGATGCTGTTTTAAAGTGTGCAATAGGGCATAGGGCTCCCACCCAGGGAGTAGACAGCCTGGACCAAACTGCTCGAATAAAGGCTGACTTGTCATTGTGATTTGTGAAAGATAATATAGCTCAGCTTTCAGCTACCGCCACCTCCGATCACGCCAAAAACAATTGTTCGTTCGGACTGGAAATGATCCGAGACTCCTCTTGAGCTTATTCCAAGACTAGCATCTGAAAACTACTCCAAAGTTACGCTTAAATGTCCTTTGATGATACTTATGAGACCAGAGGCCAACAAGTCCCTTTATGAAGATGGATGTCCACACTGGAGTACAAGCGGCGACAGTTTGTTTCCATGCCACGTCTTTGTTTGCTGTTTGCTTTTTAAATTTCCAGTGAGCTTCCATCTGGAGATCCCCTGGAGAACACCAAGACGGTACCTGGGAGTTCCAGTTTGCAGATGAACAAACTGAGACCGAGGGAGGTGAAACCGCGTTTCCACAGGTTCACTCGGCTGGACGGCAGCAGAGCCAGGATGGGAACATTGCTCCCCTGACTCCCAGCTCCTGCACTTTTTTCTTAACCACATTCATTTTCTCAATATCTGTGTTGTCAAGTTCTCTTTCGTAGAATATGATTGTAACCTGGACTGAAAAATGTCTCTGTAAGCTCCTGTGGTAGAAACTCATTGTCCTGTTGGTCTTGGGGAAGAAATAGGTCTGAATGTGTGTCGTGCTGTTCTCTTGAGACATTATGTGTCCCTCAGGAAAGTCCAAAGTGAGCAGAGCTACTGGATGTTTTACCAAGGTGTTCAGATCCCACTCCTCCTTTCATCCTCGTCCGGTAACTGGTTCATCCCATGTTCAGGAACAGAACCACCCCCAGCCTACAACTCATTAGAGTTTGTTGCATTAACGATGGGATCTCCTTGTGAATGTTTTTTGCCCAGCAGCAGGAGCGTCACATCTAAGCCAGCCAGGCAAAAGCTTGGGAATCATTGCTGGTTTATATCTCTGCTTTCTGATTCAGTTGTCTACCGCATGCAGATGTCCCTCCCCTCTGACTCCTCCATGCTGGATGGCTAAAGCCGTCTTTGCCTTGCCAGATTTCTCTACCTATACACTAAGACGCCTTCCCCCTGTAGATGTTAACTAGGGCCTGCTGTCTCTGGACATTTTCTGCAGAGGCAGGCTCAGTTCTTCCGTTTTATCTCCACCCTCTTCTGGATCTCCCTCCCTTTTGTCCCTCATTCCTAGAGCCCAATTTTTGTATGCTGTCCTTAATTAGGACAACTGACAGCTTTACACCAAAGCTGAAGTCTCATTTAATCCTAAGCAGGGGAGCTAGAGGAGAACTGAAGCCCCCTTTCCATCACAAGGGACATAGATCACCAGGAGGGTGAAGGCCTCTAACAGAACCTGCTCACCTTTCAGGGTTTAAATAATCATCAGGCCTAACTAAGAGGAGAATGAGAGAGAATGACAAAAGTCTTCTCAGGATGCCTCAGTGGAACAGGTGCTTTTATTTGAACTAATATGTCTATGCAAATATACCCAGTCACAAAGTTCCCTATTGTCACAAAGTTCCCTATTGTGGCTGGGTATATTGGCATAGACATATCAGTTCAAATAAAAGCACCTGTTCCACTGAGGCATCCTGAGAAGACTTCTGTCATTCTCTCTCATTTCTATGAATGGATTTTTCTAATGTGAATAGTATTGAAACTAGACACACAAACACTCACACACACACCATTTTGGAGTTCCAAGGTAGCCATTCACAATTATGGGCTGTTTGCTTTAAAATTCACAACTGGTTTTGTTGTACTTCTTAAGTGGAAACGTTTGAATTGTGCATTCTTTTTTATTGCTATTTAAAGAAAGAAGAGTGAGAATACAACCATGCAACTGGAGAATATAAATTGGATTAATGGGATGATAAGATTAATCTAATTTACCTTGGATACACCTTATTTGGTAGAATTTATTTAACTGGTAACTTAAATTGGGTAGAGAGGCATTCTAATTGGAGTTGATTACTGTGGGTTTTTTATACATACAACGATACATTGTGAGTTATAGTAATGTGTGATACGAAGTTGGCTAATTTTAAGTCACGTGAACCATTTGGACACTTTTATCCTAATTACAATGAATTTGCTGAGAAAAGCTCATTAACTGGCACTGGTTTTGTTTTTGTTCTTAGGTTGGATTTCATTTGGAAAACCTTTGAGAACTATGTAAAAAATGATTGAAAATGTAATTAAAAAGTACTTAATATATTAGAACTGCAGTGGAAATGTGCTGTGACTTCTAGGTCACTCCAGTACTTGGGTTGTAGCTTTGTTGTGAGTCATCACTTTGTAATGAATGGGGATTTTTGGGTTAGAACTTAACAGATTTTCTTGATCTTTTCCCTAATGTCCTACACAGATAATGTGGATGAATGAACTGATTCAAAAGAGGCATCTCTATTGATAATTTGGGATAAAAACAGATGAAAATCCAAATCCAAATGATGAATGTATCCAAAAGAAACAAGGATGTAGGGAAGGGGTAGCTTTAAGATGGCGTAAGTATGTAGGGATGGGGTAGCTATAAGATGTCTGAGAGATGGGAGAGGAAGACAAAGATGTAGAGTGAAGCAAAGGATCTCACCTGTTCCTGTGTGTCTCCAACTCCGTATGTAATAAATTCCTTTTCTTTTTTTTTTTTTTAAGATTTTATTTCTAAGTACTCTCTACACCCAGTGTGGAGCTCAAACTTACAACCCCGAGATCTAGAGTCACAGACTCCACTGACTGAGCCAGCCAGGTGCCCCTGTAAAAATTCTTCCTATGTGCCCCACTGTCGTGAAATCTTTATAGGACCAGCCTATGGAGAATGCATAGGAACTAAACAATGAATAGTCAATGTTCTAGATAAATAATTCATTACTTTGCTAGGACCTGGCTTCCTACTGCATTTATCTTTTAAAAGATTTTATTTATTTGAGAGAGAGGGCTCACAAGCAGGGGGAATCATGACCTGAGCTGAAGGCAGACATTTAGTCGACTGAGCAACCCAGGTGCCCTTCCTACTGTGTTTAGAATAAAAATGAAGCCCCCTAAATTACCTTCCAGGCCAGATGCGATCTGGCCCCTGCAAATTGTCTGACTTCATGTCTTATTACCACTCCCAACCTTGTTTTCCAGCCTCTAACCATACCAGCTTGCTTTTACTTATTTGGACTTGCTGCACTGCTTCTTACTGCAAGTCCTTTGCATAGCCATCCTCTCTATCTGGAACACTTTTCCTTTGGCTGAATCTTTCCTATAATTCAGGCCTCAACTTAATTGTAATCCCTCCCAATAAACTTTCCATCCTATCTCAAGCAGTCTTCCTCCCTTCCCAACCCCCAGGCCCATCTATCACTTGCCCAGTGATTTTCTTCAAAGCTTTTGTCATGACCTGAAATTCCCTTATTATTTTGGGATATTTCCCCCCTCCTTCTCCCTACACAGGATATAAACTTCACACTGTCTGGAATCTTCTTTTTCATTTATTGCTGTATGCCCAGATCTTGGAACAATACCTGATACAAATTAGGAAATGAATGAATAAAAGAGAAAGAAAAGAAAGGGAGGAAAAGAAGGAAAGAAAGGAAAAAAGGCAAGAAAGAAGGAAGGAGAAAAAAGAAAAGGAAGAGCAGAAGCATCTACAGTGGAACTGACTATGGAAAAGAGGAATATCAGTAGAAGAGAGAAGGGACTAGGGAAGAAAATTTAGGAGAGACAGAGCAGGTCCGGGTAGTGCGGGTTCGTTATGATGTACAATTCTGACCCCAGTGAAAAGAAGTGTTTTACATGCATTCCAGACAGGGAGAATGGCAAGTACGAAAAGGACCTTTTTACACCACCGTACAGCTACTTTTTGGGGTTGTTACGGTTTTATTTCTAGTGTGTGCATTGGGAGTTGGGGGGGGGGGGGCGGAGTGTTCCTGTGTGTTACTGTCAAGCCAAGGCTGGGATTTTACTTTCAGGCTGCAACTGCTGCATCTTCTTGGTGCTGCCAATGGGAATCATCTAGTCATGAACACCACCCGTGGTGAGTCTACAGCCTCTTCGAGGACTTTTAGGCCAAGAGGCTGGAAAGAGAATGACAGAACAATCACCACACTGTACCAGTGAACTCAGGTTATAGGGGTGAGTGGCTCTGGTGGTAGGTGTGGCCTTTGGTAAAACATTATACGATTTAACACAAACCAAGAACAAAGAGGTAAACTTTCCAGCGACTAGATGTGAGGAAGAGGTGACTCTTAGAGGTTCGCTTTTCTGAAACACAAGTTTTAGGTTCTTTTATGTTGTATTAGTATGGCTTTATTTAAATGGGAATTCTCTGCAAAACTCGTACACTGGCAACATTTTAGAAAAGACTGTATGCTACCCAAGTTTGGTTTTATCCAGAAAAAAGATGTAAACTCTGGCATGGCTGTGACCCAAAGACCTGGTTGCTTGTACAGTCAGTGGCCCATACTTTGGAAACACAAGTGAACTAGTCTGTTTAGATAGATTTCTTCTTAGCACCACGTTTGGGCAATTCCTCTTGTCCTTATCAACCAAACCCTTGCCAGCCCTAATACATCCAGAATCCATAGCCAGCTAGGATTCACCAAATGAAGGTTGGCTTCCATCTAGCTCCTGCAATGAATTTATGATAAAGGAGGCAGGGTTCCTGGAATCTACACGTGGAGTACTCTCCTTCTTTTGCACAAGAAGAGGAAAAACCATCTAAGTTTTAAAAGTTATTAAGAGAAAAGAGTGGTCTGTGTCTATCACATTGACAATCATAGAACACGTATTATTCTGCAAGGGATTACATCAAGCAAATTAATCACATGTAAATCTAAATATAGTGTTTAATCTCCATCTTAATAAATGCCTCTATCCCATTAGCAATATTCATTCAGATGATTCAAGTTTTCTTATTTTAAAATGTTTTCCCAGTTTTACTGAGAAATAATTGACGTATATCACTGTATAAGTTTAAGGCATACAGCATGCTGGTTTGATTTACATATGTTATGAAATTATTACCACGATAGGTTCAGCTAACATCTATCTTGTCATATAGGCACAATAAAAAGGAAAAAAAAGAAAAAAAAGAAAAAACACCTTTCCTTGTGATGACTTTCTTTTTTTACTTTCGCTGAACTATTAACTGAAACACCCCACTCTGCAGAAACACACTCCCATATTTGAAACAGAAAAAGCTTTGAAGAGATTAGAATCACATCTTTCACTTTGCCAATCGACACCAGGGGAAGAAAACCGGTTTAGCCAAATTAACTTCTGTCACACTTAAACATGAATCCTCACACTAAGGCAGAGACACACATTAAAATTCAGAATTACATCTCATACATCAGGATGGTGTGTTGCAAATTTTGCAGGTTGGTTTCAATGCGTGAGAGATAGTTGCAGCGTAAGGCTGGATGCGTTTGGCTGCAAATAGAATCCAGTCTCCCAGGGCCTCGAGCAATAATGATATTTGATTTTCTCACCCTAGAAAGCAGTCTGGAGAAGGCAGACTCAGTAGTGCATTGGTGTCATTCAGGATCCAGATTGTCTCCCCTTGTCCACCATCTTTTGCTCATGGCTACTACAGCTTCAAATAGTAAGTCCTCACACGGCTACATTCAAAGAGGGATGAGACTGGGGTATAAAGAAACTTTTCTCCTTGTCAAGTTCTGTGTTTCTCTTCCAGGAAGAACAATTTCATCCTCCAAAGAGAGGATCTGGCCCAGGCAAAGGGAAATAGGATAAGCCCAATCCCAAATCCCTCCCTTGCAGCTTGGATGGGGCCTTATCTTTCTTGACCTCAAGTGCTCTCTACCCACTACCCAAACAGAATGAGGCTTTTGTTAGCCAGAAAGATGGATATGGATAGCTGGTGGGCAAAATGGGAACAGTGACTGCCCTGTTTCTGGAGGAAGTAGTCAAGACTTTTAATATTCTTCCTGCTTCTGCTGTTTCATATGATATTTCAAAATCGAAGCAACATGGAAGTTTATTTTATTTATATTAGATATATTTAACCATATAACCACAGAGTTATGTCATAGGAGCCTTGAAAAAAAGATACCACAGCAAGATTAATTGTTTTGGGGTGTCAAAAGCTATGAGACGCTTAGCTTATCAGATTCCTAGAGGCCCATAAGACTTCATTTTCTTCCCAATATGATAGGGCATCTATCTGAGCTGCTGAACATGAAACATCATAGAGGGCAGCCCGGGTGGCTTAGCGGTTTAGTGCCGCCTTCAGCCCAGGGTGTGATCCTGGAGACCCGGGATCCAGTCCCACTCAGGCTCCCTGCATGGAGCCTGCTTCTCCCTCTGCCTGTGTCTCTGCCTCTCTCTCTCTCTCTCTCTCTCTCTCTCTGTCTCTCATGAATAAATAAATAAGAAACAATAAGATCATTGCTGCCAGTTTCAAGGAAGTATAAATATTCAAACTCAAATTGGATAAGGGATTGACCAGTTGACAACTGAAGATCATGCTTTCTGCCTATTTTTTTAAGATTTTGTTTATTCATGAGAGACAGAAAGAGAGAGGCAGAGACACCCACAGAAGAAGTAGGTTCCCTGCGGGGAGCCTGATGCGGGACTCAATCCCAGGACCCCGGGATCACACCCTGAGCTGAAGGCAAGACACTCAACCACTGAGCTACCCAGGCGTCCCGCTTTCTACCTATTGTTGAACTGTTCTGAATTATTGACTCGGGGCACACCAAGAGCTCTTTATCTTTTTTTTCCAAATTCACAATTTTGGAAAGTAGTCACATAAATTTTGATGTATAGTATGAACTGTGCTAGAAATTTCTGAAACAGGCAAGTCTTAATATATGTATATTAATGTACAATAATATATACATATAATGTATGTATAATATGTGTGTATATATGTGTATATATATATATACACATTAGAAAGTATTTTCCTGTCTGTATTCAGTTTCATGAGAAAACTATGAAATTGGAATCGTGTTTCAATCGAAATCATCGAAATTCTGTTCACCAAGAAAACTCGACATCCCTGGAAGTTTAGAGGTAAATCTGACGTGAACTCTAGGGAGATCCTGAAATTTCTAGCAACTTCTTGAGCAGTGTTTGGCAGTTCACTCTTTAAGAAAGGAATAAAGATGAATATAAGAACTACAATCAGTTCTAGAATTGCAAGCTCTCCCCAACAAAAGATATCCTACCACTCAATTAACACTAGAGACACCTAGTCTCACCAACCTGTGAGTACAAATGAATTTGTGTTAATATTAAAAAATACAAAGTTTTCTTTGTTGACACACTTCCCCACCCCTTAAAATCCTCGCTTGAATATTTCTCAAAAACCTCCAAAAGGGCACCTTATGTGTATGTGTCACATAGCAATTTGCTAGCCACAATTACCACATAGCACCTATCTTGTCTTTCCTCTCCTATTCTGGTGCCACACTGTCTGCAAGGTAACTCTAATGGGCCTTTCTCTTTCCCCTGCTATGGTAGTCTGTGCCAGGGTTACTATTTTTGAATCTTACCAAACTATCAGTCCTGTAGGCCAAGCCAGACTTTGGCACAAGAACAAATGCTAATGTTCCCGTGGCTTGCCATGACAAAGGTTTATTTCTCATTGCCATAAAATCTAATAAAGATCTGGGGAATCCTTTAGGACATGTAGCATGTAGCTACATTTCCATGTTAGCAACTCAACAATTCAGGCTCAGAGAAGTTTCACAGTTCCGTAGCTGCCCCATCAGGAGCAGGAAACCTCCCTGGTCAACCAAGCAAGCTTAAAGAAAAGTAAAGAAAAGGCTTACTGGTTACTCACCAGCTCTTCGTATCAGACTGCAAATGTCCAGAGCCATGGCCCCAATCAGCTGCAAGACAGCTGAAAAGTACAGAGAGGTCCTCTGTATATATGAAAGAGGAGAAGAACCGTAGTGAAACAGTTTCTGGCGAATAAGTAGTAATACCTACTTTACAGATCAGCGCTGGGTTCTGGAAAAAAGCGGAAACAATGGTCCTCTCTCCAGTTCTTTTTTTTTTCTTTTAAGATTTTACTTATTTATGTATTTATTTAGAGAAAGGGAGAGAGAGTGCAAGTAGGGAGAAGGGCAGAGGCAGAGAGAGAAAGAAGCTCAAGCAGACTCCCCACTTAGCATGGAGCCTTATCTAGACCCTGTAATCAGGACCTGAGCTATAATCAAGAGTTGGACATTCAACCGACTTAGCCCCCCTCAAATCAGTACTGCTTATAGTTTAGAGTCCCAAAAACTTTCTCATGAGTAAACTCCATTGTTTAATCCATTGTTTTCTCTTCATTAGGAGCTTCAGCACAGTCCAAGAATGGGGGCACAGTCCTGTGCCATCTCCCTCACTCTCTCTTTCTTTTTCATGACAAATTCACATACACCCCTTTTTTTCTAATCCTCCATCAGACAATGTCTGACTTGTTCACTGCTGGATCATAAAGTCTCTTTCTACCCAGAGAGGAAGCTCAAAGGGAGCCTGTTACCACTTTCTATTTACCTTCTGAATTTCTGGCATTTCGACCCTCGTTGCAGTCCTTCTATCTTGGACACCATTTTTGCCTCTTTTTTGGGCTCCCTTTGGATTGGGACCTTGTTTAGGATTAACTAGGGGAGTGTGAGAGTCTCAGTTGAGTGGCTGAAGTCCTAGTACTCAGACAACTTCAGGGATCCCTAATGATGGAATGTGCACATGAGAACAACCAAATGGAAAATAAAATATCTTTTTATTAACTGATAAGTAAGCACCCAATTGTCTGCCAGTGCAGACCTCTTTGTTAAGCCAAATTAGATTATGCTATTTAGGCCTGGAATCTCAGGAAGGCCTGCATCACTTTTATCACTCAAGAGTGATGGAAAGATCTGGAACAGACCACATGCAATTGATGCAAAAGTACTTAGGTAGAAGGGCAAATGTCCAGGCCCTGACCCAGTGCACTGCAGCAAGGGGACTGTTTGCGAAAGAAGAAACATCAGCTCAGAGACTCCACCCTCTAGTAGAATGTAGTTTGGTAATCACCCTGTGCTTTGAGTGCTTGAGCAACTCCTCCTCCCCCTGGAAGGACCTGGACAGAAGGTGGTAAGAAGAGTGGACAGAAGGTGTGGGAACAGCAGAAATGCCTCATCCCCTACAGGCCAATGAGGAAAAGGGAGGAGAGCTGGGTGCAGATTCTCCATCTCCTCTTCACCTCTTCTACCCCTAGCTCTTTACCCTGCTTCATCTTGAGTGCCATCTTCACTTTCCTCTTTGCCCAAACCCTTCAGTCCTTTACACTGGGCCACGCCCATTTCACTCCATGACAGATCGTCTCCAGAACCCCAGTCTCGGCAGTGTCCTCACTCTTCCACACCTATTTGTTGGACAAATGCAAACTGTAGGCTTATTACTGCATTTTTGTACAAAGTCCTTTAAAAAAAATACGAGACTTACTACAGGTTGACACTGGTATATGGATACACTCTTTTGCCTATCTGTGCATTTCTGATCAAGAGGCCCACTATGAAAGTTCTTGAGAGGGACGCCTGGGTGGCTCAGGGGTTGTAGCATCTGCCTTCAGCTCAGGGCGTGATCCTGGAGTTCCGGAATTGAGTACCACATCGGGCTCCTGCAGGGAGCCTGCTTGCTTTTCCCTCTGCCTCTCTCTCTGTGTGTCTCTCATGAATAAATAAATAAATGTTTAAAAAGAAAAGAAAAGAAAAAGTTCTTGGGAGCCTTACCACAAGGAACAATCTGCAGCTAGATTCTGCTGCTGAGCTAAGTTTGTCATCTCCTTAACGTGTTTGCTGTGAAATCACAAAAAGTTCTTCCATAATCATAATTTAGAAAGTAATTTGGGGGTGGGGGGAAAGACTGTGAGAGCTCGGCTATGATAGAGGCAGTGTGAAAGGAAAGACTTTGGGTGGGGAAGAGTTAATATTTCCCTACCTGGCTTCTTTGTCTCAACCTCTCCCACTGTTTCTCAATTATATGTCATTATTTCCTCCATTCACCTTCGTTTCTGCCAGCCTGGGTAAGCATGAAGAGTCTTCGTCTATGCAGTAAGCTCCAGCCTACCTAGATAGCTGTTAGTTTACATGGATCTTATTTCCGACTAATGGTGCTGTTTATCTAACAGCTCTGTCAACAAAATTTTAAAATAGAAAAATAGAGAGCAAAATACCTCAAAGTATTCTCATAACTGCAGAAACTTTACAAGAAAACAAACTCTGAAGCAGTTAAAGGACCAGTAATGTACAGACACTCCACCCAGAAGATGGCAAATAAGCACATGAAAGGATGCTCAACGTCATTAGTCATTAGGCAAATGCAAATTAAAACCACAATCAGATACCCCCACGCATGCATTAAGGTGGCTAAAAAAATTTTTTTTAATGACCATACCAAGTGTTGGTGAGGATGTGGAGCAGCTAGACTGTCATACACAGCTGGTGGGAACATAAAATGGCACACCCACTTTGAAAAACAAGCTGGGAGTTTCTTGAAAAGTTAAACATGGACCTACCATTTGATCAGCTCCAGCTATTCCACTCCTAGGTAATAATCCTAAGGAAAATGAAAACATATGTCTCCATGAAGACTTGTAAATGGATATTTATAGAGCTTGCTTTTTAATAGCTAAAAACGGAAACCCCTCAAATGTGCATTAGCAGCAAGTGGGTAAACATAGAGGGACATCCATCTACTGGAATACTAGTCAGCAACGAAAAGCTTGAACATGGGTGAATCTCAAAGTAATTATGCTGAATGAAAGAAGCCAGAGCAAACAAACAAAAGTATGTATTGTATGATGCCATTTATGTAAAACTTTAGAAGATAAAAACTAATCCCTATAGGGACAGGAAGCAAATCAGTGTTGCTTGAAGATGAGATGGGGTGAGGTAAGGAGGAAGGGTTTATTTATTTATTTATTTATTTATTCATTTATTTATTTTTAAAGTTTTATTTATTCATGAGAGACAAAGCGAGAGAGGCAGAGACACAGGCAGAGGGAGAGGCAGGCTCCCTGCAGGGAACCTGATGTGGGACTCGATCCAGGACCCCAGGATCACGACCTGAGCCAAAAGCAGATGCTCAACCACTGAGCAACCCAGGTGCTCCTGGAGGAAGGGTTTATAAAGGGACATGAAGAAACTTTTAGGGATGGTGGGTATATTCAATATCTTGATTGCAGTCCTGGTTTCATGGGTGTCTACATGTCAAAACATCAAAGTTGCACTTTACAAATCTGCAGCTTATTATGTCAATTATATCTCAGTAAAATTGTTGTTTAGAAAAGACTCACATAGTGGTTTTTGCACCAAAGGTGAAAGAGCTGGCTTGCAACTTTTCATTACGTTTCAAAGTCCTCTTGAAAAACTCTTTTCGGGCAGCTCCGGTGGCCCAGTGGTTTAGTGCCGCCTTCAGCCCAGGGTGTGACCCTGGAGACCCGGGATCAAGTCCCACGTCAGGATCCCTGCATGGAGCCTGCTTCTCCCTCTCCCTCTGCCTGTGTCTCTGCCTCTCTCTCTCTCTCTCTCTCTCTCTCTCTCTGTATCTCTCATGAATAAATAAAAATCTGGAAAAAAAATAAAGAAAAGCTCTTTTCAAGAGTGTAGGTCAGCAGAGAGGAGGGTAAGTGTGCTGGGTTACCTATTACCTCACTGTGCTTTGATCTTTTGGTTTCCTTAGAGCTTCTCTAAAGACTTATGTAAAAAAAAAAAAAGAAAAAAGAAAAAATAGACCAGATTCAGAAAACAATGGAAAAGCCTTTAAAGTTTGCTGAATCATCTGATCTTTAATGCCTACCAGCTATGACACTTCATAAATCTAAAGTTCTATAAATGAGTTATGTAAATGTCCCTTTGATTTGAAGATGCCCTCAATTATAAAGGACACACCATATCTCTAGCTTTTAACAGCTTTTTTGGAGGGGAAAGCAAAAGCAATAAAATGACACTTGTTTTAAGATTCACCCCAATTTCAAAAATATTAGAAAGTATGACTGAGGGCAGCCCAGGTGGCTCAGCGGTTTAGTGCCGCCTTCAGCCCAGGGCGGGATCCTGGAGACCCAGGATCGAGTCCCACATCAGGCTCCCTGCACGAAGACTGCTTCTCCCTCTGCCTGTCTCTGCCTGTCTCTGCCTCTCTCTCTCTCTCTCTCTCTCTGCCTCTCATTAATAAATAAATAAAATCTTTAAAAAAAAGTATGACTGAGGATTGTCTTTGTAGCAGGCAGTCCCAAGGCTGTCAGAAAGGATGCGTAAGGGCCGCCTTTATATGCTCAAGGTGCCCGTGTGTAGTCTCAGCCCCGTGGCTAGCCTCAGGCACAGTCTCTCAAAGATGAAGCACACTAAAACCCCAAACTGAGCCAAAGTTTCCTCTTTGCCCAGAACCTGCAGAAGCCCCAATGTTAGGGCTGTAACCAGAATCCATCTTATTTTTTAAACATGTGAATTGGTTACACTTATGCAAATTGGATCACGAATCATCATGAAAATGCAAATCAAAACTGCTATATCACCTCACACCTATTAAATAGATATTATCGGAAAGACAAGAGATCACAAATGTTGGCAAGATGTGCAGAAAAGGGAACCCTTGTGGGCAGCCCGGGTGGCTCAGAGGTTTGATGCTGCCTTCGGCCCAGGGCCTGATCCTGGAGACCTGGGAGTCGAGTCCCACGTCGGACTCCCTGCGTGGAGCCTGCTTCTCCCTCTGCCTGTGTCTCTGCCTCTCTCTCTGTGTCTGTCTCTCATGAATAAATAAATAAAATATTTTTTTCAAAAAAAGGGAACCCTTGTACACTGCTGGTGGAAATGTAAATTGGTACAGCCACAATGGAAAACAGAACAGAGCTTTCTTAAAAAAATTAAAAATAGAACTACCATATCATGCAGCAATTTCACTTCTGGGTAACATCCAAAAGAAATGAGTTCAGAATCTAAAAGAAATATCTCTCTACTCCCGTAGCCATTGCAGCATTATTTACAACAGCCAAGAATGGAAACAATCTAAATGTCCATCAACAGATGAATGGATGAAGGAAATGTGTTGTACACATGCTATGGAATATTAGTCAGCCTTAAAAAAGAAGGAAGGGCCAATTATTGACAACATGGATAACTGATGGGGCAGCCCAGGTGGCTCAGCAGTTTAGCGCTGCCTTCGGCCCAGGGCCTGACCCTGGAGACCCGGGATCGAGTCCCACATTGGGCTCCCCACATGGAGCCTGCTTCTCCCTCTGCCTGTGTCTCTGCCTCTCTCTCTCTGTCTGTCTCTCATGAATAAATAAATAAATAAATAAATCTGATCTGAAAAAAAACACATGGATGAACTGAGAAGATGTAGAACAAGTTTAACACAGATAAATATTACACTGTACCACCTATATGAGGAATCTAAAATAGTCAAACTCATTGAACAGAGAGTAGAATGGTGGCTCCTAGCATCTGGGGGCTGAGGAAGGGGGGAAACTGAAAGGTATTCATCAAATGGTAAAGGGTCAGTTAGCACTGAGCCTATACCAATTATACACTTTAAAATTTGATAAGATTTTTTTTAAGATTTAATTTTTTCATTCGTGAGACACACACAAAAGGAGGCAGAGACATAGGCAAAGGGAGAAGCAGGCTTCCTATGGGGAAGGACTCCGGGATCACACCCAAGCCAAAGGCAGACGCTCAACCACTGAGTCACCCAGACGCCTCACAACTTGATAAGATCTTATGTTAAATCTTCTGCTAAACCTTTGCTAATATCTTGTGTTAATTGTTATCATACACAAAATGTAATAATAATAAAAGAAGATGGGAAGAAACTTGTGGAGGTGATGAATATGACTGGTATATATTGTGTGGTTTCATGAGTATATGCTTATCCTTAAACTCATCAAGTGGTATATATCAAGTAAGTACAGCTTTTGCATGTCAATAAATAAATAAACAAAAGTCAAATTAAGTGAAGAAGAAATGTTCCCATCTCCCTTGATTGGGATGTCATACAAACTGAGAGACCCCATTTTAACTTTCCATGTGAGACAATCAGAGACTATTTTAGGCTTCCTTATGTAAGAGTATGCAAATGGAAACATTGACAGATTATAAAAATATACATGATGAAAAGAAGGGAATCAATCTAGGATCTTCCTATAACATATAGTTGCTGCAAAGAAATAAATTCTAGAAAGTTTCTGGATCACATTTTTGCCAAGTTCTCAACAGAACTTTGAATCAACAAACCATGTAGTCATGAAATGATCATGAAAACATGAATACAAAATAAAATGAAAATATCTAAATCTATCTGTTAGTTGTGGTAAATGATAAGTATGTCTGGGTCCCAAATTTCTAAACCCTGTCCTGCCACCCCCTTTCGGTATCTTGGCAAAGGACACCCCCTTAGAGTATGTGCACAAGCGACAGCTATGGGAAAATCATTTCCAAATCCTGCTGTCGCCTATCTTTTTAGGTTGGGCTAGGAAATAGGACTTGCGCCTACATGAGTCATCCTCCTGCCTGGGGGACTTCACCCTGGTTCTTGCTTTGTCTTCCAAGTGAAGGAAGCAAATTTTTCGAGTGGGAGGAGGACTCAGACTCCCCCTATGGTACCAGCTGCGAGGAGGAGCAAGGAGGGAAGCAACTCAATAGGAAACATCTAAAACGACCAAGACGCACCAGAGCATTTATCTTAACCCAGTTCTTTTTTTTTTTTTTTTTTTTTTTTTTTTAATTAACTTTTAATTGGTGTTTAATTTACCAACATACAGAAAAACACCTGTTGATCATCCCGTCAAGTGTCCACCTCAGTGCCAGTCTCCCATTCCCCTCCCAACACCCGCCTCCTCCCCTTCCACACCCCTAGTTCGTTTTTCCCCTTTGGAGATTTAGTCGTCCATTGATATTTCCAACATTCCCTTCTTTATATTCCCTTTCACTATTATTCATATTCCCCAAAT
The DNA here is from genome assembly GCF_018345385.1 of Vulpes lagopus. NCBI lineage: Eukaryota > Metazoa > Chordata > Mammalia > Carnivora > Canidae > Vulpes > Vulpes lagopus. Next base: position 74,672,372 of record NC_054830.1, read on the forward strand.
GAATGAGAACATACACTGTTTGTCCTTCTCCGATTGACTTATTTCACTCAGCATAATACCCTCCAGTTCCATCCACGTTGAAGCAAATGGTGGGTATTTGTCGTTTCTAATTGCTGAGTAATATTCCATTGTATACATAAACCACATCTTCTTTATCCATTCATCTTTCGATGGACACCGAGGCTCCTTCCACAGTTTGGCTATTGTGGCCATTGCTGATAGAAACATCGGGGTGCAGGTGTCCCGACGTTTCATTGCATCTGAATCTTTGGGGTAAATCCCCAACAGTGCAATTGCTGGGTCGTAGGGCAGGTCTATTTTTAACTCTTTGAGGAACCTCCACACAGTTTTCCAGAGTACGGTCATCTAATATTCGATAAAGGAGGAAAGACTATCCATTGGAAGAAAGACAGTCTCTTCAATAAATGGTGCTGGGAAAATTGGACATCCACATGCAGAAGAATGAAACTGGACCACTCTCTTTCACCATACACAAAGATAAACTCAAAATGGATGAGAGATCTAAATGTGAGACAAGATTCCATCAAAATCCTAGAGGAGAACACAGGCAACACCCTTTTTGAACTTGGCCACAGTAACTTCTTGCAAGATACATCCACGAAGGCAAAAGAAACAAAAGCAAAAATGAACTATTGGGACTTCATCAAGATAAGAAGCTTTTGCACAGCAAAGGATACAGTCAACAAAACTAAAAGACAACCTACAGAATGGGAGAAGATATTTGCAAATGACATATCAGATAAAGGGCTAGTTTCCAAAATCTATAAAGAACTTATTAAACTCAACACCAAAGAAACAAACAATCCAATCATGAAATGGGCAAAAGACATGAAGAGAAATCTCACAGAGGAAGACATGGACATGGCCAACAAGCACATGAGAAAATGCTCTGCATCACTTGCCATCAGGGAAATACAAATCAAAACCACAATGAGATACCACCTCACACCAGTGAGAATGGGGAAAATTAACAAGGCAGGAAACAACAAATGTTGGAGAGGATGCGGAGAAAAGGGAACCCTCTTACACTGTTGGTGGGTATCTTAACCCAGTTCTGAAGCCATCTCATCCTTACTAGAAATAAAGGGTTTCTCAGATCTTAGACAAAGAGCATGAGCTCCCCCTAGAGGATAGAGCCTGTGGCCCGCACTTCCCCATTCTGGGCTCCCCAAGGGCTTACCTGGGATTTTACTTCCCTTCTCCAGAAAAGCCATTGGAGACTTCCTTACTGCTTTGAGCACACCTCTGTAACAGTATTTTTTTTAATTTTTTTTTTTATTTATGATAGTCACAGAGAGAGAGAGAGAGAGAGACAGAGAGAGGCAGAGACACAGGCAGAGGGAGAAGCAGGCTCCAAGCACCAGGAGCCCGACGTGGGACTTGATCCCAGGTCTCCAGGATCGCGCCCTGGGCAAAGGCAGGCGCCAAACCACTGCGCCACCCAGGGATCCCTCTGTCACAGTATTTATCACATGGCAGTGTTTATTACAGCCCTTCTCTCTCCTGCAGGTCTGAGCCCAGAAGGAAACCACCAAAAGTTTGTCATCTCCAAAAATGTCACTTTGACGTCAAGATTATTTTGAGTTAGAGGCACCTAAAAGACAGCAGACGTAAAACACTCTGAACGTCCTTTTTATTCCTGAAAGTCCTGTGTGAAAGATGCCTCCCCTACTACAGAAGGAAAGAGAAATTCTGATCACTAGGGACAGGAGACCAGGCTGAGAAAAATCTGTCCAAACCAACCTTGTTAAACTAACCCTTCCAGCTCGATCACTTCTCCACCGTTAACAATCCTAACCCTTCATCTTTTCATGTTTCCACAATTTACTACTTTTGTTCAATTTAACGTAAAAACGTTCAGCTCTACCTGCGTCTCTGGGTCTTCATTTTCCTGGGGGGCCTCCCATGTACATGTGGAAATCTGTTTGCTTTTCTCCTGTTAACCTGTTTTATGTTGATTCAATTCTCAGGCCCAGCTGAGGAGACCCTACAAAGGGAGAGATCAGGTTTCACCTTCCCTATAGCCCCTTGAGGGAAGCACCTGTCCTGAGGTCTTCTCCATCCCTTGTAACAGTGCCTGGAACACAGTGGGCCCTCAGCGATGCTACTGGTTGGAGGAATGGAAGCATCTGTAAGAAACAAAAATCTGTTGGACTGCATTCCTATTTTGCCACATTCATATTTTTCTTTTCTGTTCTTTTACTTCTGTGACATAATTAGCATTTATGCAATATTTCATTTAATTCTTACAGTTCTGTTGGGGGGCAGATATCTGCACCTGCCTTGACTAGATAAGTAAACTGACATTCATACTGGTGAATGAGTAGCTTAAGGCCACAGACTCGGGCCTTTTCATGGCCCAAGGATGACACTCACTCAGGAGGCAGCAAGCCACGGAGACTCTGAGGTGCTTCCCTCAGCAGGCAGTCCACAAACCACAAGAGGTCTCTAGGGGAGCAAAGACTACAGCTTCTCTGAGCAATGACCTGGGGGTTAAACACGCTAATTTTTATCGGCCAAGGCAGGAATCATAGGGACTGAGTGATCTGAGAGGATACTAGAATTTTGGATTTACTGTAGACATTGATTTCCTGCAAGATGTAAAGGAAAACATTTATTTTGCCGATCATTCCACCAGCCGTTGTTTTAGGAATTATCTTGCAATCATAGAAGAGTCTGTTCCAGAGAGGTGTCTGGGACAGCTTTGGAGGAAAGTGGACTGTAAAGTTTGATGGTGAGAGACTCTGGATTACTCATGGGGCATAAGATAAGAACAAAAGGGTTTTGTTTGTTTTTTATTCATGAGAGGGTCCTGAAGTAATATTCAGGGATACAAAAGTAATGAATAATTTTATAATCTTCTTTATATCAGCAATTTAAAAATGACCAGATTTTGACAATATTCAACATCTGTCCTTCTTTTCTGAAAAGTGAAAGATTTAAAATATGTATCTATTATGGAAATATATGCATCCGTAACATAGCCATCTTCAAACTGTGGCCACATGTCTCCAAAAATAATCTGGAGAAACTAGGTCCACTATTGCATTTAAATTAACATATTCTTTTTCATCCTAAATGTAAAGAATTCCAAAGGGTATAATATCCAGTATGTTTTAATATTGGTCACTCTAAATACAAACCGTGGAATCTTAAATACTGTAGCGGTTAAATGCCCACTATCATCCAGCAAAGAAAAATATGTGTGAAAGCTTGGAATATTTTTTTTTCTTAAAGGTTTATTTATTCATGACAGACACGAAGAGAGAGAGAGAGGCAGAGACACAGGTAGAGGGAGAAGCAGGCTCCATGCAGGGAGCCCGATGTGGGACTCGATGATCCCGGATCCTAGGATCACGCCCTGAGCCAAAGGCAGATGCTCAGCCGCTGAGCCACCCAAGAATCCCATAAATTTGGAACATTCTTATTATCCTTTTATGCTTCCCTCACCAAATTCCATCTAAATAGAATTATATATGATATATATATATATCACTATATAAACTATATATATATTTTTAAATTTAAATAGCTTTCTAATTCTCTTCATAGAGAGCTTACCTATTTGTTAGGTTTTCTTCCTAAGAATTTATGTTGTTTGATGCTCTTGAAAATCACTTTTTTTTGGAAAATTACTTTTTAAAAGATATGTTTTCTGGTTTTTTTTAATGGTATTTGAAAAGACATCTGCCCTTTGATACTTATTTTGTATCCTGCAACCTTACTAAACTGTGATTTATTCTAATAATTATTCCAACCAAGCAATCTTATAATCTACAAACAATGAACAGTTTTGTTTCTTCATTTCTAAACTTTATGCTTTTCATTCTCTTTCTTGTCTTAATTCAGTGGCTAGGACAATGCTGAACAGAAGTGCTGGTGTCAGGAACCCTTGTCTTACTTCTAATCCTAAATAAAATTTTTCCAATATTTCACCACTAACGATGATGTTTGCTATTGGTTTTTCATAGATATTTTTATTAGATAAAGGGCAGTTCCTTCTATTGAAAACAAGGCTTGAATCATGAATTTTGTCTGATACTTTTCACTAAGAGATGATTATTTTCCTCCTTCTAAAATGATAAGCTAGTTACTTATATTATTTGATCTTCTCATGATAAACCAAGTTTGCAGCCTTGAGATAAACCCACGTCATGGTTACTTGTTCAAGTTACTGTATTCAAAACAAAACAAAACAAAACAAAAAGTTACTGTATTCATGGGATCCCTGGGTGGCTCAGCGGTTTAGCACCTGCCTTTGGCTCAGGGTGTGATCCTGGAGTTCTGGAATTGAGTCCCACATCCGGCTCCTGGCATGAAGCCTGCTTCTCTCTCTGCCTCTATCTCTGTGTGTCTTTCATGAATAAATAAATAAAATCTTAAAAAAAAAAGTCATTGTATTCAACTGACTAAAATTTTCTTCAGAAGTTTTCCGCCTATATTCACTAAAGAGATTGGCTGTAATTGCCCTCTTTCATACCATCTTGTCAGATTTGGGCTGCAGGTTTATAGAAATAAATAAGTTGGGTAGTGTCCCCTCTTTCTGTACTCTGGAATAGTACTAAAATCAGAAGCATTAGTCCCATGGTTCGTACAAACCAATAAAACTCACCTCAGAATTATCCTTGTGGTGAGATCAACTTTGGTTTCTTCTTCTTTAATGGTTATTTCATTTCTTCTTGAGTCATTTCTGCTAGTTATAGTATTCCAGTAATTATTCATTTCAGTTAGGTTTTCAGACATGTATGTAATGAATTTCTTGATATCCTTGTGGCCTTTTTATTATTTATTTGTTTGTTTGTTTATGAGATTTCATTTATTTATTTGAGACAGAGAGAGAGAGAGAGACAGCGCTCCAGCGGAAGGAGAGGAAGAGGGAGAAGCAGACCCCCCACCTCTCCTCCCTGAACAGGAAACCAGATTCCAGCCGGGATCATGACCTGAGCTGAAGGCCGAGGCTTAACCCACTAAGCCACCCTATGTGCCCCATCCTTGTTGCCTTTTTAATACCCTTCCTTTTATTCTTAACATTGATAAAGGAAAAAAGAAGGCAAACAATTTAGCAAAGTGTTTGTCATTTTACTCATCTTTTCAAAGAATCATCTTTTACCTCTATTTTGTTTCACTTGTTCCTACTCATATCTTTTCTTTGGGTTTATATTGTCTTTCAACTTAAGTAGTTTAGCTCAATTTTCACTCTCTTTGCTATTGTGATATACACAGAACAAGCAAAAAGTACTACTTTAAACTACATTTCAACTTTAGTACTTTAGTACTTTAATTACTTTAGTACTACTTGAATCTACATTTCAACTGTATCGCTTATAAAGAGCATATGCTGATTTTTTTTTAAATCCAGCATAGGAAATATAGTAACTGGACACCTTAATCTAGTCACATCTATCACAACTGAGATTTTTGTATTTATTTCTAACCATCTTATTTTGCATTATCTCTTCTTCCTTTTTTGTTTCTCTTTCTCTCCTTTGTTGCCTTTTGGGGGATGGGGTGGGTAGAAAACGTCTTTTCTCCTTTATTCTTTTTTTTTTTTTTCTCCTTTATCCTTGAAGCTTTTGTCCAATTTGTTTTGGAAGTCAGACCTGCCTCTTCATCTGCATTGCTCCCCGCCTGGAGACCCCCGGCTCATAGGGTTGCTTTTCCTCTCCTCCCGCACAGACGTGAGATTTGCTCAGACTGACCCTGGCCGCTCCTGGGCGGTGGTGTGGGTGGGTCCCCGGCCAGGCCGGCAGGTGGCTCCGCCGCGGGACGGGACGCCGGCAGGTGTCAGCGCTCGATGCCCTGGGCGATGCCTCCGGCTCCGCGTCCGCCGGGGCCCCGGGTCCTCGCGCGCCCCCTGCAGGCCGGCCGGCTCTCCGCGGGCACGGGGGGCCCAGAGGGCACGCGCTCCCCGCAAGCACTAGGCTGGGCCCCGCCGCCCGCCCCCTCCCCTGCCCCTACCCCTGCCCCTGCGGGGCGCCGCGACAGCCCCTCCCCCGGGACAGAGAGCCCCGCTGGGCCGCCTCTCCCCCACTGAGTCTCGCAGTGCACCCGCCGCCCCCTCGGGCAGGGTCCCCTCCTCGGAGCTGCGGCCTCGCCCCGCCCGAACTAGTCCTCAGGGTTCCTTCTTGAGGGTTTTGTGTGAATTAAGATAATTTTCTAAAAACAAGCATCTCCAACTAAAAGGCAATTATCATGCTTAACAATAAAACACTAGTTGGGCACCATGAAAATTAATTTAGACATAATCAAAGAGGGGGATCCCTGAGTGGCTCAGCGGTTGAGCAGCTGCCTTCAGCCCAGGGCGGGATCCCGGGGTCCTGGGATCGAGTCCTGCATCAGGCTCCCTGCATGGAGCCTGCTTCTCTCTCTGCCTGTATCGCTGCTTCTTTCTCTCTCTCTGTGTCTTTCATGAATAAATAAATTTTAAAAAATAATAATAATCAAAGAAGTAAACTATTATCACGAAATTTTAGCCTTTTTCTGTAAGTTCTAACGACTGTAGAAGAGGCTACTGAAAAGGACTAGGGCAATATGTTATTATTTGTACAAGATATCATTTCTCTTGGATTAGGATAATTTAAAATGGAAGATCATCAGCTGAAAAAAACGGTTAGAACTAGTTACCAATGTTGAAAAGAAGGTGAATTACTGATGAGCTTTTCTATAATGAAAGGAATAGGTTTTCTAAAAGCAATAAGTTAAAAGTATAAAAGAAGAAAAATATCCCACTTAACATAGCAACAGCAAAATAGTCCCCAGCATAAACTTAACAAGAAATGCGTTGAGCTGCTTATCAAAAGAACTATGACAAGTTAGTGAATTACAAAAGTTAAGATGTAAATAGAGGTACCATTTTATCTTTCTTGATCCTAAGTTCTAACAGTACATCAATTAGTTCCCATAATTTCAATCAGAATGCCAAATTGAAAATTTCACAAAGCCCTTCTAAAGTTCACTTGGAAAATTAAAAGATAAGAGGAGCCAAGAAATCTTTGAAGACATTGTAGGAGAAGTCATCTAGATATTTATATATATCATAAAGTTATAGTGATTAAAGCAGTACTGAGTACTACAAGGATAAAGTAAAATGCACTTATAGAAAAATGAGCATAATATGTGTGTGTGCCGTGCATGCATATACATATATATTTTATTAATCAAGTATATTATTAATAGCATCTCAAAAGAATGCTGAATTGTGTTTTGTTTTTTGTTTTTTGGTTTTTTTTTTTTTGAATTGTTTTAGAAACAGTATCAAGATTAAGGTAACTCTTCATTACAGATATCCTAAATCTTTTGAACACCCTCTGACATTTCTCACTTTGTAAACAAGTCCCATTTTCCCAAGAGAATCTGTAAATCAGGCATATGACTTAAGTCTACACTCCCCCATACCCTGCTCTGTGACATCTGATGTGGAGAAGAGCCACAGGAGGGCGCATATTCCAGGAGACTATTCTGGTAAGTGTGGTATCAAGAGCTTTTGCTCTTTTGGAGTAGCTGTGAGAGAACTGCAGGTGTCCCACTGAGTCCGTTTTATTTTTTATTTTTAAAGATTTTATTTATTTATCTGTCAGAGAGAGAGAGTGCAAGCAGGGGAAGCAGCAGGCAGAGAGAGAAGCAGGTTCCCCACTGAGCAAGAAGCCTGATGCAGGACTCTAACCCAGGACCCTGGGATCATGACCTGAGCTGAAGGCAGATGCTTAACTAATGGAGCCACCCAGGCATCCCATTTTTAAAAATGTGTTGTTGTTGTTGTTGTTGTTGTTGTTAGAACCATCCTGTGATATGGTCAGATGTGCTGACCATGACTGTCTTGTTCTTGGCTGTGTATCGTAGCCTATAAGCCTCGTTCTCTGGCCCTCACAGAGGTCTGGGAGTTACCAAATATTCTTTAACAAATCCCTTTTTGCTTAAGCTAGTTAGAGTAGCATAATGGACCAAATGTTTGTGTCCTCACAAAATTCATATTCCTCACCCCCAGTGTAATGGTATGAGGTGGGGCCTTTGGGAGGTGGGGTGTTTGGGAAAGTGGAAACTTCATAGATGAGATTAATGCTCTTATAAGAAGAGACAGGGGAGAGCTTGCTTCCTCTCTCTCTGCTTTCTGCCATGTGAGGATACAATGAGAAGACAGCTATCTGCAAACCAAGAGACAGGTCCTCCCCACACCCTGGATCTGCCAGCACCTCGATCTTGGACTTCCCAGCCTCCAGAACTGTGAGAAAATAAATGTGTTGTTTAAGCCACTCAGTCTGTGGCATTTGTTCTAGCAGCCCAAGCTAAGACAGGCAGAGTCTGTTATTTGCATTTAAGAACATACATGAAGAACATGAAGAATGTGCATGGCTCACACATTTTAGTATTTGGGGAAAAATATATTTAAATTCCTCCTTCAAACTATCCACAAAAATAAAATACATAAGGATTAATGAGTAAAATCTAAAACAACAACAACAACAAAAATAAAACAAACATACACTAAAACCCTAAAAAACAAAGACCCAAAGACAAACCTAAAAGAACTCGCCAAACTAATAACAATGAATTAACTAACCACTGTGGCTCAACACCTGAAATGAGTAGATGAAAAATATGTCTCTGAATGAACTAACAGGCAATGAGAAATGGAAACATGGTCGGTTAAGTGGTTTCACAACGTTAGAAGATAAAATTAAACTGTCCAGGAGAAGCACAACTATTCTTAGTTTTCAGGTCAGGCAAGAATTTTTGTCTGTGCCCTTCATACCGAGCACGTTGTGAGGGGATTATTCGAGAATGGCCAGAGAGTGAGTAGCACAGACCTATTTTTGGCGATGACCCACAGGCAAGTCAGACCACAACATACTAAAAGCACGTTGGTGCTATATTCACCCAAAACAGTCCCAGCAGGAAAGGTATAGGCCTGGGTATACAGTGTGCCCATTCTCAGTAACCTCTGACGTCATCAAACTGGATGGATGGCATAGTCTCCAAGGGATCCTCTCCTGATGTTTCTTTCAGGCGATCTTTCGATAATTACAGGACTTAAGCCCAAGTTTATCCTCCTTTGCTGTGGAACAAAGACCTTTCTCTCTACATAATCAAGATAGGCATGGAACAGGGGGCCTCTCAGAGCCCATGGGAGATCCAGGCTACTTCCCTAATTTTTTCAGCTTCCAGTAAGTATATTAAAAATGAAGAAATGGGGCAGCCCCAGTGGCCCAGCGGTTTAGCGCCGCCTTCAGCCCAGGGCATGATCCTGGAGACCTGGGATCAAGTCCCAGGTGGGGCTCCCTCCCTGGAGCCTGCTTCTCCCTCTGCCTGTGTCTCTGCCTCTCTCTCTTTCTCTCTCTCTCTGTCATGAATAAATAAATAAAATCTTTAAAAAATAAAAATTTTAAAAAGAATTTTAAAAAAGTGAAGAAATGGCAAAACCAGAGTTAATTTGAATGCATACATTTAGCATATTAATGCTTTGAATACATGCATATCACAGTAAGTTTGTTTATAACTCATTTGGTGATAATGCCAAAACTGAATTTGAGGCCTTTCTTGAATGTGAAGCTCAGATCTTCCTGACCTTCTTCTGGTGTTGGCCTGGTTAAAGTTAAATGCCAAAAGCTTGTAGTCTATACGTTAATGGCCAAGCAGTTCTAGTCTTGGCTAGATCCTCTCTTCAGCAAGATTAAAAAAAAAAAAAAAACCCTCATTGATATATACCTAATTGAAACAGTTCTATTGCTGGCTTTATAAGCAAATGTGTAAAACATCACTCTAAGTTGATTTTTAAGACCCTCTTTAAAGAGGGTTAAATATCTATGAAAAATAATTTAAGCCTCAGAATTGTCCATATCTTCCCTTGCCTTTCTCCCAGGCTATGATTAGCCAGTAGGGCCATGGTCTGTCCTTGTCATGTCCAGCTCAAGAAAATGAAATCATATCATCTGGGCACAAAGAAATACTTGTCCTTTGTTAATTCTCCTCTGGTGTTTTCTGGTTCTGTTCCACTCCCACATTCAGAGCAGTAAGGCAAGGGGAAAAGAGGCTCACAGGAGGATTGCCCGGTAAGTTGATTTGTTTGGAGATACAAAGGCTCAGAGGTGTGTTACAGGGTACTGCCTCAACCAGTAGAGTAAAAACAATTCGGACTTCTAAGGACAATCTGAGAGGGAGGAAATGAGCAGGGGACACCGCAGAGGAGAGAAATAGAGTCTGCAGCAGTGAATGGAACACCAGGCCTGGGTGGGGGTGTGTCAAAGGACTTTTTAGGAACAGAGATGACTAATGTTCAATTTTAGATTGTTCTATGGCCGTCATGTAATTACCCTTCCTCTCCACAAACCATTAGCTATGTCCACTGTTAAATTAATTATGCAAGGAGGCCATTAGACAGAGGTGGCTCTAATGCCATAGCACCTACTTAAGCAACCCAAAATCTAAGCCTGTAAATGCCTCAAGGTTATGAAATTGAAACCCAAGGACAGTCAATCACTTATAGCCAACTAGGTTTTAAACTACAGCTAATCAAGTTTCCTCTCTTTGCTTCTGTCCTTTACCTATAAAAGTCTTTCCTCACCTCTCTTCAAAGGAATGCTTCCTACCAGTTGGTATTATTCGAATAAATTCTTAGAATTTTAATCTTTTAACACTAGGAAAAAAATGCTTTGTGCAAGCGAAATCCATCCTTTGTTTGGTTTTGCTTTTTTATGGAAATCTAATGAAAGAGTCAAGTTTCCCATCTGGGTCTTCATGGTAGGGACAGGACTGGTATCTGGGGCTGGGGGGATGACCCATGTGCTTCACTGAACTGACTCCGTGAAATGAGAAGCTCTGAGGCAGAGTGAACTTAACCTCCAGAATCTCCCTCAAACTGGGGGAGGGCATTGGGCTTTCTGGAGGCTATAGAATGGAGGTTTGAGGCAATCTTATCTGGACCTAGAAAGGGCAAAGAAAGCCAAGCAGAGATGTGAGTTAACCATGGCTGTTTGTGATCTTGCCTTCTTGCCTTACTAGACCTAAAGGGATCTTCACTTTTGCAGAGCTGCTACTGGCAGCCATCCTCACAGATCCAAGACAAATGAGGAAGAAGCCATGACGGAAAAGTCGCAGAGACAGTACCTCTGGGGGTTGAAGGAGAGGAGGGAGCACTGGAAAGAAAGATTGGCAGATTTGCCTGCGCACAGTGTGAGCTCTAGCAAAGGTAACTGTTCTCTCTGACCAAGACATTCCAGAATGGAGTTATTTGTAATAAGAGATTGCCTTTTTTCTTCCCATTTTTGCATGCCCTGCCATCCCCTCCTCCAGAATCAAAGGTCTTTGTTCTCACTGGACAAATGGCCACTTGCAGAAGGGTAGGCCCAGGGCAGGAAACAGGTGAAAAGAGGGTCAATCATCCCCTCTCCTGCCCCAGGGGAGCCACAGATGCCTGGCACCGCTGAGTCTGCATGCAGTCTCCTCTGCAGAGGTGACGACAGTTGGATGAGGTTGTCCCTGAGCTCCCTGCCTCAGAGATAGCTTGTTCTAGCCTCTTATTTCCACCTCCATCTGGCAGTGCAGTGGGGCCTGGCACGCCTAGGACCCAGCTATGTTACAGAGGACAGGTATGCAGAGGCGCAGGTCAGCTATGCTTCTAGAATGGTGCAGCACAGAGGTGCTGATGAAATCAGCTTGTCTGCCTGCCTGGCATGCTGCCCCTTCCTGCCACTTGACCTGCTTTTTTACATCTGGAAGAGTGGCTGCATGGTCACCTCTCCCTTTTTTTTTCCCCTCAAGTTTTTATTTAAAGTCAAGCTAGTTAAGGTACAGTGTAATATTAGTTTCAGGTGTAGAATTTCAGGTGATTCACCACTTCCATACAACACCTGGTGCTCACCACGAACGCCCTTCTTAATCTCCATCACTTATATTACCCACCCCCCACCCAATTCTCCTCTGGTGACCATCAGTTTGTTCTCTGTCTGTTTCTTGGTTTTCCTCTCTTTTTCCTATGTTTGTTTCTTTTGTTTCTTAAATTTCAAGTACCATATATGAATGAAATCACATGGTGTTTGTCTTTCTCTGACTGGCTTATTTTGCTTAGCATTATGCACTCTAGTTCCATCCACATCATTGCAAATGGCAAGATTTCATTCATTTTTATGGCTGATATTCCATTATATAAATATACCACATCTTCATTTTCTATTCATCAGTCAATGGACATTTGGACTCTTTCCATAACTTGGCTACTGTTGATAATGCTGCTCTAAACATCGGGGTGCAGGGATCCTTTTAAATTAGTATTTTTGTATCCTTTGGGTAAATATCTAGCAGTGCAATTGCTGGATTGTAGGGTAGTTCTATATTTAACTTTCTGAGGAAAATTCCATAGTGTTTTCCAGAGCGCCTGCACCAGTTTGCATTCCTACCAATGGCGAAGAGGGTTCCCCTTTCTCCACATCCTCACCAACACCTATTGTTATTGGGTTGTTAATTTTACCCTTTCTGACATGTGAAATATTATCTCATTCTAGTTTTGATTTGCATTTCCCTGATGATGAGTGATGTTGGTCATCTTTCCATGTGTCTGTTGGCCATCTATATGCCTTATTTAGAAAAATGTCTATTCATGTCTTCTGCCCACTTTTTAACTGGATTATTGGTTTTTCGGGTGTTGAGTTTCATAAGTTCTTTATACATTTTGGATACTAGCCCTTTATCAGAAATATCATTTGCAAATATCTTCTCCCATTCCATAGGCTGCCTTTGAGTTTTGTTGATTGTTTCCTTCACTGTGCAGATGCTTCTTATTTTGATAAAGTTCCAATAGTTTATTTTGCTTTTGTTTCCCTTGCCTCAGAAGACATATCTAGTAAGAAGTTGCTATGGCCTATGTCAAAGAGGCTAATGCCTGTGTTCTCCTCTAGGATTTTAATTTTCTGTCTCACATTTAAGTCTTTAATGCATGGCCATCTCTTTATTCATCTCTCCTCCTTCATGCCCCTTTACACTTTCAACAAATTACATGCCATTTTCTTCAATCCCCTCAAACATGCTTCTACCTCTCTTTATCTCCTTCAAGGAATAAGTCACACTTTCAAACTTTGCAAACCATAATGGGTGATAAAAATCTTTCCTCACCTACAACACCCCACTACCTTCTGGGTATGGGTTCTGGTTCTTCTTGGCTATGGGTATGCCACTTTTGAGATGAACTCAGAATCCAGCTTAGTTTTTCTGCATATTGAATGAAAAAAGCTCTTGAGGGTGGGAGGGAGGCAGAATGAAGGATGAAGGACACAGAAGATGATGAAGTTGGGTATTGTGGGAGCAAATGTTTAGAATGACTCTTCTTTGGTGACCAAGAGGGAAACAGTAATTTGGAGAATGTAGGAGGAGAAGGGGATGATGATGAGGAGGAGGATAGCAACTGTTATTTATCCAGTAATTAATTTTTGCCAGGCATGATGCATAACCCTTTTGTTCATCAGTCAATCCAATCCTCCAAAAATGTGTAGGTTACATTTTATTACCATCTTTTTGCTCCTGAAGAAACTAAGGTTCAAAAACCTTAGAGGACTTGCCCAAAGTAATACAACTAGGGAGCTCTGGGCTAGAATTTAAGTATAAGTTCTATCTGACTTCAAAGTCCAGATTCTTATTGTTGAAAAAATATTGACTTGCAAAAAAATTTTATGCCTGGCTATTCAGAAAGGCACAAAGTTGAATTTGTAGGTAACTGGATTAAAATCCTGGGAGGCTGAGTGACCCTGTTTTTCATTTTGCGGGAGAGTAGATGGTACTGAGTGGTCACTACGCAATTCACTGGTCCACTGTTTGCATATGCTGGCTGCCTGCCTGTGTCACAGAGTCTGGGCCTTTTATCAAGCTTTCCAGGATATGGTCAGCCTGGCACTCTTCATTCCTATGGGATGAAGCAACCCAAGGAGTAGGGGAATAGGAGACAGAAAGTTAGAGCTATCCAGTTTCTTTCATACCTACCAGTATTTTGAAGGTTTCTTTTTTCAAAAAAAAAGATTCATTTATTTATTTTAGAGAGAGAGAACATGAGCATGGCCAGGGGGAGAGGTAGAGGGAGAGAAAATCCTTCAAGCCAACTCCCTGCTGAGTGCAGAGCCCAAAGTTGCTCATCCCACTACCCTGAGATCACGACCTGAGCCAAAATCAAGAGTCAGATGTCCAACCAACTGAACCACTCAGGCACCCAATATTTTGAAGATTTCTAGTCACTAAATAATCCATTCATTTTAACAATACTTCCCAAGAGAAAACATTTTATGGTCTAATCTAAGTCATCTATATTATTGTTTAAAACCATCTACTTTGTTTTAGGACAACCGTGCATGTTAAAAATATGCAATTTCAGGAGGGAAAACCATAGAATATCACAGCTAGAAGAGATCCCTCCTTCACTGCATAGATAATGAGTCCAAGGACGTGGGATGCATTAGGGTCACAGATCTGTGTTTAAGTCCTTGCTACTTACTTATGGTGTGACCTTGAGCCAGAGAGAGGATCAACACCTTCCTCTCCAAAACAATGCCTACCTGGCTGATGTAGTGGGGACTGAATGATGTATTCTATGTGAAGTGCTCAGAAAACGTCCTGTAAGGACTAAGGGGTCAATAAATGGTACTTCCCTCCCTTAGGCAATATGCTCTAGCCATTCAGCATAGAACTAGGCCCAGAACCTTATTTTCTGATTCTCATAAGTGGGGTGTGTGTGTTTGTGTACATATGCACGTGTATCACAGGAGCATTGGTAATGTTTGCTTCCATGAAGTAACATGGTTTAGTCATCTTGTAATTAGGGTAGGCTTTATAGTTTTCAAAGCACTCACTTAGAGGATATTGCTCACTCAGAACAACACGGAAAAGTGGTACAGGAGTGTTTGTTACTAGGCCCACTTTGCACATGAGGGATGGGAGGCTAAGAGGGCATGGTTTCCTTCAGGCCCATAACTAGACCACCACCCAGATCTTGTGGCTCCCTATCTGTACCTCTTTCCACTGGTGCACAATGCCTTCCCACCTAAAGGCCAAACAGTTTCACCAACGAGATAAAGAATAATGAAAAAAAATACATGCTGGAGGTCATAAATGACATAAGTAACCAACAACCCTGATTAGATAGTGAGGGAAAAAAATGGACTTTGACATGATTAAGCAAAAGGCAAAGAGAACACTGACAAGGCAGTAAACAACTCACTAGGAGGGAATATGGGACAATGGGGTCTAGTGGTCACTGCTGACCACAGTGTAACTCTTTCCTGTCAGATAACTACTGGTCACTCTGATCCTGAGAGTCTGCAGCCCCATTCTTTTTGACTCCACCTCTGCAGCTTCCTAGCTGCACATCTACGTTTCCTTAGACAAGGCAAAACTCATTCTTGATCACATTCAGGCCTTAGTTGTCTCTAGTCTCAAGGGAGTGGTATTTCTAAGCCCTACAATCTAGATAACCTTAAATTTTCCCTCCCTGCACACATAGGTCTTGTAGTCTGATGTGCTGAATCAGATGGTATGGAGCACGACTTAGCTGTGTAGCAGTCTGGAATATCTAGACTTTTCTTTCATGGAGTCTTCTTCATTGGACACTGCAATAACAAATCACTACCGACCACCAACACCATCTCTTGGTACTTTTATATGCATTCTCCTATTTGGTTTGATTTGATTTGATTCTGACCTCAACTGTCTCTTCCCACTTCTTACGTTAGAAGTTTCTTGACAACAGGCCGGTCTTATTCACTGTGTACTGTCTACAGAAGTGTACTGTCTGTGAAATGCCTCTGTAGCTAACAAAATACCTTATACATACAACCTCAGTGAAAATTTTGTGAACCATGCTGAAATAACACTAGCTCTGTCTCTGAGACCAAAATAATGACTGCTGGTTTCAGAGTCCTGAAACCATCCCAATCACCACGGCAGATTGCAAGACAGTAAGGAAACATCCACACCACAGATTAGAAAAGAGATTTTAAAATGCCATATGGACCCTACCATGGATCTTTCTTGCATCATGTAGATGTGGCCCCTTTTTATGAAAGTTCTTCCTCTATAATATTACTAACCCTATATTCTGTGATACAGGAGATTTCCTAGCATTTACAAGCTTGTTTGTGAACTCAAACCTCATAATGCTCATGAATACATTTAACTCATGGCCCCTCATATTCAAATCAGAAATATCTAGAACGGGGTGGGAAGTGGAGAATAAACGTGGCAGTTGTTGGAGATATTGACAGTAATTCTTGTTAATGACTTCATCTTATTTCTGCCTATGAAGAGTCTGTGATCGGAGGCCTCTAAACCAGAATTATGCATTCAGATCAAGTCATTTAATAAAAATTTAGTCTGTGCTTAACCCCTAGCTACATGTCATTTCATTTATGCTTCATAATCAGTTTTGGATAGAGGCATTACTAGCCCATTTTACCAATGGCAAAACCGAGGATCAAAGAGATTGGAGGATTCCCATGTTTCATAGCTTCCAAGTCCCCACGCTCTTTCCACATATCATGATATCTCGGTTTTGAACATTTTACTAAGTTAAGAGACTTAAAAACAACAACAACCTTGCAAGTAGTCTATGTTGCTCAGGCATTGCTGTTTCTCTAAGCTCCAGTAAGCCTTCTGTTTCTTTCCTGAACTTTGAGTTTCAATTGCACATCAAACCCTGGAGGTGGCCAAATGCTGATGCCACGGGAGCATCAGCAGGTGGCACCACTCAGGGGTGAACGTGTTCATGCTCCTCTGACGTGCCAGACCAGGCTGCTGTTCACGTGAAATGACGCCCAGCAAGAGCAGGGCCACTCAGGTCTGCCGACGCAAGGCATTCTTCCCTGATGAATGCAGGTTTAATGTCCAAGGTTATAAACTGCTGAGAGGGGGAGTGAGAAAGGGCTAATCTATGCAGTCTGGTTGCCAAAAGGCAAGCAGGAGGAGAAAGAGTCCCCGGATACCTGTCCTGTGACTGTAGGCAAGTTACTTGCCCTCTCTGAACGAGTTTCCCTATCCAGAAAATAGGTGTAGTACGCTTTTCTTCACAGGGGTGTTGAGATAGCAGATCACATATAAAAAGAACCAGATGCATCATAACATCTCAAAAATAGCTATTATTGTGGTTATTGCTGTCATTGTTACAACAAGAATAATCAGTGCTGGTAGCATACGTAAAATTATTTCTACTATGCATCTCTTAGCAGGTGGCACAAATTAGTCACAATTCTGACGCTCCAGCCCTAATCCTCAACAGCGTCACTGCCCTGCTGTCCATTCTGTCATCACTATCCACCTTTTCTTCCTCCATTCTCCTTTGACAAAAACCAAATCTGATGAAACTCACGTATCCCCAGAACAGCTCATCTTGGTCTGCTGAATCAAGCAAGCAACAGGGGCTTGCGGGAGCACCAGGTGGAGATGGGGAAACCATAAAGTGTGACTTCAGGTGGCATGTGGAGTCAAGAATGCTGATAACCTTTACCTGGCTTGGCCCTTTGCTCTCCTTAGGATAAGCCTGGCCAAAATTTCCATAACCAAACGAGCCTCACTTTTGTGTTTCAAAGATTTCCATTTCCTTTAATAATCATATTCAATGTCTAATGCTCTCCCACTTTTAGAAGCTGACTGAACCTAAACTCTATTAAGACAATTTAGTTCTTTGCTTCTTTTTCCTTCATTTCATTGGCAGTTTACTTATTAGAGTGTCACAGCCTATACCATCGAGCACTTTGGTTTTTAGGGGTTTTCCCCCTCCCATTTTATGAGTTGTTCCAAAGAAATATATTCCTGTGAATTTTATGCTTTCCTGTGATCATGATCATTCCATTATTTTTATATTTCCTCATAACTTTTATTTGCCCTCAGGAAGAAAATTTTATTTGCCTTCTCTTGAATTAGATTTTGGTTTAATGCCCAAGAAAAAAATCCTGCAAAATGAGCCCATATCCAGACAGTGCCATATCTAAGGAAGCTGAGGGAGGGCTTACACCAATCACTTTGAGTTTTATTCTAGTTTTTACCAAGATTAAAAACAAATGCATGAAGGGTGAGAGAGAATGAGAATGGAGTGAATACAGTATATTCTTGCATTAAAAACATCAGGGGGCCCAACTTGGTTTGGGGGGAAGAAAAAGGATCTCAGATGCCTACTGTGTGCAGGCATTCTACAAACTCATTTAATGCTCTTGTGAAGTTGAGATCCCAGTTTCCAGAGGAGGATATTAAGGCTCAGAGAAATAAAAGAAAGAAAAAAACAAGCAAAAAACCTTGACCAAAGTCAGGTGTTTAGTAAGTGCCAGAGCTAAGGTGACATTCTTCCCAATTTCTGCAGGTGGCTCTAGAGCTGTCATTTATCAGCTGTGTGACTTAGAGGAATCCCCTAATCCTCTGTGCCTATTTCCTCACCTGAAAAATGAACCATCTGGATTAAGAACTACAGGGTCTGTAGATATCCCTGTAGCTTTAACATTCTGTGAGCTCAGTGAGTGTGTGAGCACGATCAGGATTGGCTGTTTATGAGCCAATCGGGCATTGGAAAAACACCTCCCTATCAGGCCAAGGTGGGAAGGGGAGGATGAAAGTTAAAAAAAAAAAAAAAACAAACCAACAAACAAACTTTGACAGAAGGTCTATAAAAACTGTGTGCTCCCAAAGGTTCGTCCTATTTGGCAGCTGCTGCCTCATCCACACCTTCACCTAAGAGGAGTCTCCTCTCCCTAACTGTAAGTAAAAGAACTTCCTTCATCTACCTGGACTGCACCTGGGAGTGAGAGGTTGATGATGGCACTATGCATGTAGAGGATGAAGTCTGCTTTAATTTTCAGGAGAAACTTGATAGTGGCCGAAAATGGGATGTTGTGCTGAAATGATCATTTTTCTCCCTAAGTATAAATGCTCATCCACACCTTTGCTGACACTTTGAGTGGAGGCAAAATGTTCAAGACATTCGCTAGTTCTCAAGGTTACCTTTATGAAGGCTCTTCTGTCTTCGGCCTGGGAGAAACAACTTGAATACACTTATTTGGTTAGGTTCTAATCATTTCTTGAGATTCCTGCTCATTTCTGCTCTCCCAAAAACAACTGCTTATTGTAGTGATTTATTTACAGACCTATCATCTTACATCGCTTTCTTTATTTTCTCCCTCCAACCACTAGTGCTGGCACTGAGGTTTCTTTGTCACAGGAATGAACTCCTGGTATGTGTTGCCCTTGCCTTCCGCCACTGCTCAAATGAGAACATGGAACAGCCTTGAAATCGCCACACAGCACCACCGTCACTTGCTTATGAATTGTCAGACTTTCACTTGTTTGATCCTTCCTATAACATTTCCTACTTTGAAGGTCCTACAGCTTAGGTTATTTGGGATCAAAAGCTGCTGATGTACTTTGGGACATTTGCTCTACTATCTCAAAAATAGACATGTTGTAAGAATATGTTATCTTTTATTTTTTTAAGATTTTATTTATTTATTCATGAGAGACACACACACAGGGAGAGAGAGAGAGGCAGAGAGAGACACAGGCAGAGGGAGAAGCAGGCTCCATGCAGGGAACCTGATGTGGGACTCCATCCCAGGTCTCCAGGATCCCACCCTGGGCTGAAGGTGGCGCTAAACCGCTGAGCCACTGGGGCTGCCCTTTGTTACCTTTTAAAATAAACCTCTCTAAATAGTTATCTAGGGCTCCATTGGCCAACTGGGATCCAGCAGGGGCTCGAGCTCAGCTGCCATTTGGCCATGGCACATTTGGGGACCACCCAGGCCTAGCTAGAGCCTGAGGTTTTGAATGCAGTGTAATTGCTGTAAACATAGAAGTGCCTTTGACTTAGGTGTCTGTTTAGAAGAAATGGCAACATTCAGCTGTCTTTTTGAGTTACCCCATGTGTGTTCAAAGGCACCAGGCCGTCATTAAGGCATTTCACTGCACTTGTCACTGTGACTTTGGGGTGGGTGATGAAGCCGTGGGCTTCTTCACACATCTGTATATAAAAATCTTGCTCACTGTGCCTGGAGATCATAGGCTTTCAATGACTGAACCCCTCATAAACCCCTCATGTCCTCTTGAAAACCCATCTGTCTTACACATTGGAGAAGTGAATGGACTCTACTTCTTCATATTTCTCCAGGAGTTAAATATTCATATTTTACAAATTGTTATCTTTTCACAGAACCTCTTGAAGGAAGGTAGAAAGAAACATACTACAGATTTCATGTGCTATTTTGCTGAAAAAGATCAGAAAAAGGATTCCAAGTCATAAGCCAGTAGGATGTGGTTTATAATCCTAGAGCGTCACAATTTAGAAGGGGCATCAGACACATTCTTTCTGAACCTCAGTTTCCCTGTCTTTAAAGTTGGCAGTGTTAATATAGATATCCCTGAGGTCATTTGCAGCTCTGTTTTTCAGCAATTACCTTCTATTCTCGTATTTTCATACTCACAACCTCCTCCCAGATTTGTATATGTGTCACCTGTTAATATATTATGTGTAATAAAAATGTCATATATAAACCTATTCATTGAGAAATCAAACATTACAAAAAAATTATAAAGTAAAATGTGAGAGTCATTTCATCCCACAGGTAACCCCAGGGTGGTTATTCTCCTTACCTAGATCCACAAACAGTATGTGTTATACTATTTTTTTTTAATTAAGAAAGAGTGGTATTATATATTACATATGTCTCTGAAATTTGCTTTTTCTCCTTTTTTTACTTAATAATATAATGTGAACAACTTCCCATCATACTTGAAAAACAGATTGGCTCGAGACTTCAGTGAGCAGACGTTAGGAGCACAGAAATCATTCTCTATGGTTACCCACTCCCAGCTGGCCGCCTGTCTCCTGGGGACGAACATTGGTCTGTGACCCTGTTTTATGATTAACAGAGGGGCAACATTTCTGCTGATGTAGAATAGACCTTTAGTCCCTCTGTAGAAGTTTAACTTCCCAGAAACAGTATTGGTTCCATTTGACCTTTTCTCTGTTTTTTTCTGGTTGAGTCAGCACACTTAGACTGAAAAAAAAATAGCTTGGTAGTAAATAGAAACATGGAATCTCAGGTAATTATTTAAAAAAAATTTTTTAAAGAGAGAAATAGTCATACTCAACATTTTCATAATGCATTATAAAACACCTTTATTTTACCATGCAGTTAACTCAACAAATATATTTTGAGTAACGATGATGAGTAAGGTGCTCACAGGTCCCAATAGATCCACTTAGCGATGAGACAACCAGAGCAGATATTCACACCACTTATCCCACAGTAAACTAAGACTCAGAGAAATTGCTGACTTGCCCCTGGTTCCTGTGGTGAGAAGGAAGCAGAGCTAGTCCTTGAACCCTGGTCTGTCTGATCTGATAGTAAAACCTACGTGAATGTGTAAGATATTCGTGAATTGATGAGATCCATAGTGTATAGATGAGCAGCTGTAGCCTACAGATTTTGGGTACTCTGGGGGTGTCATCAACAAATACTCCGGGGATGTTATCAAGAGTTGCCTTAGAGTCACCCACAGGCCAATTCCTTTCACCAGGCTCACTCTTTCCTTGCAAGAGGGGAGTACTGTCACTTATCCCAACTCTGTACCTTATTAGTTAATGTCCTTCCACAAACAATTCAACTCCCTCATGTTCTTTCCTTATCTATTGTATGGTAGCAGTGGGGGAAGCCCAGCTGCCTTTTGAGATTATAATAAGGAATGAATTATATGATACAGGTAAAGCAATTAGCAGAGTAATTAGCATTAATGGTAACTTGCTATTATTGGGCTATGTTTTCCTTTTGTTTCATTAAGGAAACATCTTTGTTCCTTAGTTGTGAATTCCTTTATGCAGTTACTTAAACTGAGAGAGAAAAGTTGCATTTTGGACTCTAAAGGTCACCAACTTCAGGTTGGCTTTTATCTGCATAAAGATCTAGTGGCCAGGGAACCCTAGGTGGCTCAGCGGTTTAGCGCCTGCCCTCGGCCCAGGGCGTGATCCTGGAGACCCGGGATCGAGTCCCATGTCAGGCTTCCTGCATGGAGCCTGCTTCTCCCTCTGCCTGTGTCTCTGCCTCTGTGTGTGTGTGTGTGTGTGTCTCATGAATAAATAAATAAAATCTCCCTGACTACAATGCTAGGAACTAATATATAAACAAGAGGAAACTCTACCTTCAGGTGGCTAAAGGGGAGGGGCTTTGGAAGAATATCTTTTCTAGAGATCATGGCCCACTAGCCTGTCCTGTCCCCAGTGACAGCACTGTGGTTGCACTCTTTTGGGTTAAGATGAGAACCCTTGTTGATGTGAGAGTGGCATCAGTGATATCAGTGATACCTTCTCATGAACTAGTTCAGTAGTCATCCACTTCTATATCAAGCCTGCCTTGAAGGGATGAGGAAATGTGAAGGAATTGATTTACCATGGAGGGCAGGACTGGGTGGTGAGCTCTGCCTCAACCTAGCTGAGACCTTGGACAAATCAATTAACTACTTTGAGTCTTAGCTTGCTTGTCCATTAATTAATGAAGAGAAGATACTAGTTGCCCTGGTCACCTCATTGCTGAGTGGACCAAATGAGAACTGAGGTGTCCCTAGGCTTATAGAAAGTAGAAAGTAGTCATGGGATACTTACCCTATGGATGAGTATATGAGAGGAAGGAGACCAGGGAAAGGAGGAGGTCATAGAATTAGATAGGAAGCCACTCGAGATAATCTTTACTACCAACTTTTTTTCTTTGATAGTCCAACACATGCAAAATTACTCTTTCTAGCATCCAACATGAGAGTCCTATGAGCTTGCATTTTCAAGACTAGCCCAAAGTGGCAGCCAAGCAGGGACAATGATCCCTTTCAGAGGACCACTGCTGAGGAGGTTGCTTGGATAGGGGATCTTCAAACCAGAGCTTCTCCTTGCTAGAGCAGTGAAGCTGAGAATTACTGGGGCAGGAATCACCATATGACTTTGACATCCCTAGAGTCCATGGGAACTTCTAGCCCAGAGGCACTTAGGGAAAATCTTCCCCATCTATCCCAAATGCTGTCATAGGTCATTGAATATAAGAAAAAAGAGCCTTACACACCATAATATCTATGTCCCAGAACTGAAAGGAGGTTAACTGCAAGGCCAAATGGCAGTTTCTCCTCTCAAGTTTGCTACCCAGAGAATAATACAGGCTATCAGAACAAAATGGGAGATGGCCATAGAGGCTAAAAATCTCACTGTCCTGGCCTCAAGTCATTCAGAGCACCCAAAGCCACCAGAAATCCACAGAGAGATAGTCAGTTACTGCAGGGCTGTCTATTTATCAGATTGGAGTGGGTCACCAATTAGCTGGTTCAGTCTCAGGATCAGTGAATCCAAAGGTCTCCTGGAAGACATTCTATTTTAGGATGACCAGGAAATTTGGCATCCCACCTTCATCTACTACAGCTAATTGCAACTACTTAAGCTAAAAAGGGAAAAACCCAGACCTCATTTGTTCCTACAGTTATGGAAGTGGGCCAAAGTATAAGAGGGGCCTAGAGGGTTTTTTGTACACCTTGGCTGTGTTGGTCATGAATCTGGCTGAGCCACCTGCAGTTTTCTTCAGGACACTCCTGTACTCTTTTCCAGACCTGTCACCATGGCCCACCAATTTCCAGCCCTCACCTCAGAACAGAAGAAGGAGCTCGCAGAAATTGCCCAGCGCATTGTTGCCAATGGGAAGGGGATCCTGGCTGCAGATGAGTCTGTCGGTGAGTGCAAGTAACGTCATACAACAAGCGTATTCTTATTTCTACAACTTAGCAAAGGAAAACAACAATTATATTTTCTTTCCTTTCAGAGGAGTAAAGTTATGCAGGAGTGGGAGCAGAAGACCCAGTAAGCATAGAAATTTTGAGTCCTGTAGTCCCGGTAGACAGATTTCTGAAAAACCAAGAGAAAGGCTCAAGCCCTCCATTTTAAGGCCCCTCACCAGGGATCATTCGAACCTAGACTGTAGCAAGGCCAAGAACTCGTAAGCAGTATGAGATCAGATACATAGACCTCTGCTGCTAATGAGAAGTCAGTGTAAAGTCAGCTAAGGAAGGGCAGGGGAGGGCAGGGAACCACCTACATCTGGAACAGGGAAGGATTTGTGGCTGAAAGAAGCCCAGCACGGCACAAGGGAGGGTTGTGGCAGGCCAGTATGGCCCCCCATAAAATGATAGAAGCCAGAGAAGTCAGGAGTCTATCCCATCCTCCCTTCTATGTACATCTAGTCAGATTGAGGGCTGGACCTGGCTCGGGAAGCCTGAGGGCCTTACATACATACTTGGATCCAATGGTGGCTTCCACCCTGACCCTGACATGTCCAGTCCATACAGTTCCTGCCCAGTATCCTGGCAGCAGCCAAGGTCTTTCCCCTGGGAGCCAAAAAACGAGACAGGAGTTCTAAATTTCTGAATTAAAAAAGAGTCTTGCCATCCACCCTGCAGAGGGTCACTAGAGTGGAGGAGGCCACAATCAAGCCCTGCCTTATCACTAAGCTGTCTTTGGCCCACCCACCTTAGGCACCATGGGAAACCGCCTGCAGAGGATCAAGGTGGAGAACACTGAGGAGAACCGCCGGCAGTTCCGAGAAATCCTCTTCACCGTGGACAACTCCATCAACCAGAGCATCGGGGGTGTGATCCTTTTCCATGAGACCCTCTACCAGAAGGACAGCCAGGGAAAGCTGTTCCGGAACATCCTCAAGGAAAAGGGGATCGTGGTGGGAATCAAGGTGAATACTTCCATTCTAGGAATGGAACAGTCACCCGGCAGGGCCAACACTCTGAACACCCTCATCACCTAGTTGCTGTTCACTCTCCTTTCCATCATCATCCTCCCCCTGAGGACCAGATCCTCTTCTAGATTTTTCTGTCCGTACCTTCTTCTTTCAATCAAGTTTTCTACAAGGTACTTAGTCTCCAGCTGTCTCCATTTCCTCATTTCTAAAATGGGAATAGCAGTGCCTACATCATAAGTCTCTTGTAAGGACTAAGTTTTTAAAACAGTTCCTACCACATAATTATTACTTAGTCTAAGATCGCTATTATATATTAAAGCACTTACTGTTCAGTTGTAACTCAGTCTTCCAGAACTTCATGAACTTGTCAGGAGTGAAAACTAGCATCCGTTGAGTGCTTCCAAGCGCTCATTTAATCCTCCTCGTAATCTCTGGAGGTCAATTCAGTTCCTATCTGTATTTTAGAGATAAGGGAAGAAAACCGAATTACAAGGCATAGCATAACTTGCCCACAGCAAGGCAAAGCCAGAGCCAGTTCAAACCCAGCCTGGCCTCCTATCAGGCTCGTGACCTCAGCTTCTGCTATGCCAAGAGTAGGGGCTGCATCTTTATTCTTTTGATTTCCCAGGATAATGTAGTGCCCCGTATGTGCAGGTGCTCACTAAATGTCTCTTGAACAAATAATGTAATAGAAGCTGCATCCCAGGTACTGTCAGATTACTTTTCACTTCTCAAGCTCCAGGCCTGTGCTTTCCATATGTTCCATCCTCTTAGTGTTAACACTTTTATATTGTTCCTTCCAGGTAATTTCCCTTCCACTCTGGATTGAATTATGTGTGTCCCCACCCTCACCCCACTCCCCACCCCAACTAATACACCTTCCTTTTTTTTTTTTTTAATACACCTTCCTAATTCAACTCCTTAACATGTGAAAGATGAGAAATGGTAGTAGGGGTGGGGGGGGCTCTGCTTTTGTTTTCCTGGGACCCTTGACCCCTGCTGATCACTTGTTAATTATTTATATTCACAGTTAGACCAGGGAGGTGCTCCCCTTGCAGGAACCAACAAAGAAACCACCATTCAAGGTAAGGATATCACCTGCTGTTAGGAGTCATGCTACTATATGCTAGAAATGAAGACAAGCAAAGAGATGAGCAAGGGAAAACAAAATAAGAATTTCACCCTGGTTTTAGAGCCACACACACCTGCTTTTCAATCCTAGCTCCTCTCTACAATAACTGTGTAACTTTAGGCTACTCATGTAAATGTTCTGAGTCAGTTAAAACAGGATGACAATATCTACTTTGCAAAATAGTTGTGCGGATTAAATTAAACAACGTATATAAAGTGCTTACCACAGTGCTTTGCACAGAGAAGATACCTTGTACCCCAGAGTATAATTTATAGAGAAAAATCTGGCAACAGAAGAGAGGAAAGATCCCAAGCTTGGGGATCACACCCACCAGGGTTAGACTCCCGGTTCTATCATTTACTAATTAGACAATTTTACAAGGTACTTCACTGCCCAAGGGGGACAAGTCTGAACCACAGCATTAGGTTAAGTTAAGCAGAATTTGAATCTCAGCTCTGTCACTCATTAGCTTTGCAAACTTGGTAAAGTCACTTACCCTCTTGAAGCCTCCAGTTTTCACATCTGCATAATGAATATAATATTAACTAGTAGAATTGTTACGATAATGAAATGAGATAAGGTGTGCAAAATGCCTAGAATCCTGCCCAGAGCATAGTAAATACTAAATAAATATTAGTTCCCTCTATTCTTCTTATGGAGTATAAAGCCCCAGGTTAAGCTCAGTATTGGGATTAATGTTTACCTGCCTGGATGTATTCAGTCCTTAAGCTCTGCTGACTGAAAGGTAAGGCAAGGAAGGAGTCCTTCACTTTGTCAATGTCCCCATGGATCAGGAACACGGGTGCAAAGAAGCCTCTTTCTCTTTTGTGACTTGCAGGGCTCGATGGTCTTTCTGAGCGCTGTGCTCAGTACAAGAAAGATGGTGCTGACTTTGGGAAATGGCGTGCTGTGCTGAGGATTGACAACCAATGTCCATCCAACCTTGCCATCCAGGAAAACGCCAATGCCCTGGCCCGCTATGCCAGCATCTGTCAGCAGGTGCACTGCCTTTCCCCTTAGACTAAAAACAGTAGGAAAGAGCTTTCTTCAGAGCCCCTCTTTCCAATTTTACTATCAGTACATGAGCCTTATCTCACTACTATATCCTGGTGGCATTTTCTATCACTCTTGTAGCCAAGCATGGTAAGGAAAGATTTGGTCCCACCAGTCAGCTATGAGCCCAAAAGGCCAATGCCATCGATGGCTCCCCTCAGCCAAAGTTCTATAAGCTGAGTCTTAAGAGTGGTCCAGCCAGGGCACTTGCTTACCTCTGCTCCATCACATCTAAAACATGATCCCTTTAGATCCCTATCTCGAGAGTGATAGCTCTGATTTAGCCCCAATCCAAATAATATCTTGGAAGATGGTGACCTGACACTAGTTTCCAACATATGTTGAAGTGTCTCTGGGATCCCAGTCAAGTCTGATTTGCTTGTGTGGGTGTTATTTTGAGGTTACCTGAGTTGTGGGCACCTGAAGATTCCCAATTAGAACTATAAACAGTGCTTAATTCCTTAATTAACCCATACAAGGGGCATCTTTCTTAGTGATTTAAGTTTGACTGCCCTAAGTTTGCCCAGGAGAACTTTTTTTTTTTAACCTCACTGTTATGTTTTGGCTAAGCTACAAATACTCACTAGAGATCCCATTAAATTTCCTTGCACTGTCTTTAAGTCAGCACATGGCATTTCTCCATAAGGGCTTCATTTTATACCAATTGCAACTGTCAAATATCTTCTTAAGGAAAGGATCACAGTGAGCAGAGCTGCACTTTATCTCCTCCTTCTTCCTCTTTAGAATGGGCTGGTACCCATTGTGGAGCCAGAGGTCATTCCAGATGGAGACCACGACTTGGAACACTGCCAGTATGTTACTGAGAAAGTAAGTCTTGAATATAAGGGTCCCAATTCCAGTTGAAGTGTCTTATTTTTAAGTAACAGCTGTAACTTAACATATATCAGTTGTTATATATGAAATATTCTTCAGTTGGAATCATGATGTAGCATTGAGAAGGTAAGGGGGTACTTAACAAAACTTGTACATTTTTGGCACAGTGGTATTCTCCATATGGAAAAAAGCACAGTATTTGCAGTACCAAGAGTTGTATTTGACAATTCATAATCTCAGCTGTGGGACTGTGGGTAAATCCTGTGTTCTTTTGGGACAAGTTACATTATATGTAAACAAAGAAATTTAAAAATAAGGTGAGAGTCACATGACAAAATATCATTAGAAGGTACTCTGTTCGTATTGGCAATGTAACCTGACTTCACTTTCTCCACTTGGACTGAGATGAGGTCTGAAAGTGCTTCCGTCTCTAAAATGTATGTTCTTATGACTCCTTAGCTTCTGTGGGGTTGGAAAATGGAGGCCAATTTAGATGTCCCCAACGAGCTAAATCAAAGCAGACTCAACTGACCAAAGGGAATGATAGGAAAGAAAGAGTGGAGGGGATCTAGAAAGCAGAGCCATTCCATTAGTCCATGCAGTGAGCAGTTAGAGTAGAGGAAGGGGGGATAGGCCAGATTGGTTGTGCTCAATGATTGTGGCTTGAAGTTGGCTGTGCATTGCCCTAATGAGGACTAGGGGCTGGTTAGGAAACTTTGGCCAAGCCACATACAAGGATTCTTTGGTTTTGCGTCCCTGCAACATAAAAGTGCCAAGGTCAGCTGACTGTCAGGCTAGTTCTGGGTTTTACCTTTTGAACCTCTTGTCCCTCAGGTCCTAGCTGCTGTCTACAAGGCCCTGAATGACCATCACGTTTACCTGGAGGGCACGCTGCTGAAAC
The DNA here is from genome assembly GCF_018345385.1 of Vulpes lagopus. Taxonomy (NCBI): domain Eukaryota; kingdom Metazoa; phylum Chordata; class Mammalia; order Carnivora; family Canidae; genus Vulpes; species Vulpes lagopus. The sequence continues at coordinate 74,701,035 of NC_054830.1, forward strand.
CCAACATGGTGACTGCTGGACATGCCTGCACCAAAAAGTATACTCCAGAGCAAGTGGCTATGGCCACTGTCACAGCTCTCCACCGTACTGTTCCTGCAGCTGTTCCTGGTAAGTCTTCCCTTCTTCTCTGACTTGAGGTCTTAGCCCTTATCTTGGGAAGGAGTTCCACCAGCATTTGTGTTTGTTTAGGAGTCTTGTATCCAGGAAACAGAGCCATGTATTTCACAAGTGGCCAGCACTTCCCCTCATATTCCTTAACACCACATAGCCTGAGTCTCCCAAATTCACATCATCCACTGATTTCCTCAATACTTCACCATCTTCCTTATTTATTAAAGCCCTTCTTGCCTCAGCCCAGCTAGCTTTGGCAAAAGCAAACTAATTTTTATAACCCAGTTCCATGCAAATCAAGTAGAGAAAGGATTGAGGCATTACATTTCTTACAGGCTCATGGTTTGCTTTCTCAAGCTGGGTATAGAAGCTGGGAATGGTAGAGTGGAATTGGCTTCTCTCCTTGCAGGCATCTGCTTTTTGTCTGGTGGCATGAGTGAAGAGGATGCTACTCTCAACCTCAATGCTATCAACCTTTGTCCTCTACCAAAGCCCTGGAAACTAAGTTTCTCCTATGGACGGGCTCTGCAGGCCAGTGCACTGGCTGCCTGGGGTGGCAAGGCTGCCAACAAGAAGGCAACCCAGGAGGCTTTCATGAAACGGGCCCTGGTAAGATGCTACTTCTTCTTCTTTTATTTTTATTTTATTTTTTTTAGATTTTATTTATTTATTTTAGAGAGAGAGAGAGCATGAGAGCAAGCAGGGAGGGGGCAGAGGAAGAGAGAGAGAATCTTAAGCCAACTCCCTTGCCCAGCACAGAGCCCAGTGTGGGGCTGGATCTCACAACCCTGAAATCACTATCTGAGCTGAAATCAAGAGTTGGACACTCACCCAACTGAGCCACCCAGGTGCCCCAAGATGCTACTACTTCTTATATACTTGATCAAGTGGATACTAGGAGCCTTGCTCTCTTACCTGGAAAATCATTGCTTTCTCCAGGCCATGATGTTATCGTCTACTAGATATTTGAAAAGGAGGCATTCGAGTTCAGTAGGAAAGGTGGGGGTTAGGGAGAGTTGTGAATCATCCACACTGGGAGTATTGTTGATGACAGTAGACAATCAGTAACAGTAGACAATCTCCACAGAGACACTTGAGAGAGAAGATAAGAGGGCCAAGGACTGAACCAGGGCACTTTTCATTTTAGGAAGATGGAGAAGAAAGCCAGTAAGACAAGCAGCAGTAATAAGATAGGATGTGCCAAGGATCCTGGGAACAAATAGAAGCAAGTTTCAAGGGGGTCAGGAATAGCACACTATAGAGAGATTCAGAACAGAGGCTGAGCAAAAGCTGATATTGGCATTTGGGAGCCTGAGTGACCCTCAACACCACAGTTTCAATAGAGAGGAGAGGAAAGGTGCTCATTCGAGAAGACTATCAGGAAAATGCCCAGAATGGTTACCAGGAGAAATGAAGACAAAAAAGGATTTTATTCGATCAGTAACCATTTGTTTTTGAATGAATACCTACTGTGAGCCAAGGACTGGGGTGAACAACGAGGACACAGATACTGGCTTCAGGGAGCTTAGAGTTTAGCCAAATAGGAGAGAGCTGGGCATATTTCAATGTAAAGCAAAAGGAGCCAGAGGAGAGGTTAAAGATGAGGACAGTGGAGATAACTGAGAGGACAAGGAGTTGAAAGAAACAGGAATGTGTAAGATTTATTAAATGCAGGTGGCAGAGGTGGTCTCAGAAAGGAGGGAAGAGACAGGAAAGAAAAAGATGGGATTGGAATTGGGTCTGTAGAGGTGAAGGGATGTAGTGGTTGATAACAGTCGAGGGTGGCTATTGAGGGGGATAAGGGAACCGAGATTTCAGTTTTAACAGCGGGGAGGTGTTGGGACAGCTGCTGAAGTAGTCTGTGAGGAGACTCACCAACAGGATGGCGACGTATCAGGCAAGGTGCTGCTGAAATGAGAGTGAGTTTGCAGTGCATTAACTTAGATCCTGAATTCTCCTAATATCTCTCTTAATCCCGCAGGAAGATCTAGAGCAATCTAAATGGGAAATAGCAGGGTAAATTTTAATAGGGAGACAGAAGAGTACTGAATTTGAGCAATAGCCATAGTCTACTTGGTGATCACAGAGGAGGCTGGGAGAGGAATGAAGTGTAGCCAGAAGTTTGGTGATGAGGCACTAAAGGGAAGGCAGACCCCAGAGAAGCTTAGAAGATGTCTCAGGGGCATAAAAGAGGTGTGAAATTTTAGAGGTAGTGCTTTACTTTGTTAGGATGGAGAGCTGGGTGTGGCTGCACTGGTGCGTGGCTGATGAAGCAGGGAGATTTGGCTACCATGATGGAGGGATTGTGAAGGTAATGGTAGCGAAGGGCCACCCACACTAAAGAAGGGAAGCTGAGCTCATTTAGGATGGTGGTCCTCAAGCTCGAGTATGCATCCAAATCACCTGGATGGCAAGTGAAAACACAGACTGCTGTACCCCCTCAACTGAGTTTCTGATTGAGAAGGCCTGGGGTCAAACCAGAGGATTTCCATTTCCAAGAAGTGCTTAGGTCCATGCAACATGCCTTAAAAATCACTGTAGATGTAGAAATAAGTCCCGGAGACAGCAAGATAATAGCAACAGGGACTTGAAGACATGGTACTGTTGAGTGGTGCTCAAATATGATTATTGCAGATTTTGTAATTATGGACTCCCCTTTAATTGGATTTTACACAAGGAATCAAATGATAGCACAAAAGTATTCTTATGGGCAAATATAGAAATTTTTTTAAAAGAATTTTTAAAATCTGCTGTGTTATACCTCTGGCTGCACCTTGCCTGATCCTTTGGTATAACATCTGGTCCATTTCCTAGCAAACTGCTTTCACAGCCATTCCAAGCTTCTCCACTGTTCAGTTTGAAATACCCATTCTCTTAACACTATATCAGTGAGGTTTCTTAGCTTCAGTTTCTAATACTGTTGTTGCAATGTTGTTGGTACTACAAAGAAACTTTCTTTTTTTAAAATTTTTATTTATTTGTTTGTTTGTTTATTTATTCATGAGAGACACAGAGAAAGGCAGGGACACAGGCAGAAGGAGAAGCAGGCTCCACACAAGGAGCCTGATGTGGGACTCTAACCTGGGAATCCGGGATCACACCCTGAGCTGAAGGCAGGGGTTCAACTGCTGAGCCACTCAGGCATCCCACAAAGAAACTTTCTCAGTAATGGACACTAACTTCAGCTTGCCTGAGATAATGCTCAGAAAACTGGGATAAAAAAGGAGATAGTGTATTCTAGAAGGCAAGGAATGCTATTAACACCAGTATTTAGCAAAATCACTGTAAGGAGAAAGAAATCCAGATGCAGGTGGAGCTGGTTTTAAATGAAAGACAGAGGGTCAAATACAGGGTTGCGTTTGCTCTAACCTCACATCCTCTCTCCTGCTTGTTTTTTAGGCTAACTGCCAGGCAGCCAAAGGACAGTATGTTCACACGGGCTCTTCTGGTGCTACTTCCACTCAGTCCCTCTTCACCGCCTGCTACACCTATTAGAGCCCCAGGCCCACCAGCCTGCCTCCAGCTCCTCTACGTGCCTTGATCGGAGGGCTGAAAGAGAACAACTTTTCTACTGACCCTGGAAATGAGACAAGATCAGACTGGGACTGTTGGAAACACAATACCTGTAAAATTGTTAGACACAGCAAAAAAAATCCATTCTTGAAACCTAAGGCGCGGATATTGCAGATCTGATGAAATGTCATGCAATTTCCTTGTGACAGCTTCAGCTTCCCAGGCCCCAAGAGTATCCACCTAAGAAAAGAATAGACTTGAAAATAAAGCCAGCTTGCCATTCGAATAACAACCACCAGATATAACACCTCAGAAGCTGAGTGTGGAAAAGTGTGTCTTATTCAACAATCTTAGCAGTGGTAGGTTATGAAGGAGGCAACTGCAACCATCAAAGAAATAAAATGTTCTAGAAGCCTTCAGCTGGTATCAAGTTTCACTTTCTGTTCTTGCTTCCAAAGGGTTCAGTATATTTTAATACCTTTGATTCCACTAGAAATGACTGACAGTAATGGTCAGGGTTCTCAACTTGGGCTCGTCACTGGAATAATCTGCCAAAAATGTGAAAACTCAGATGCTCAGGCCACACTCCAGCCTAATTAAATCAGAAACTTTGGATGTGGGATCCTCTAAGTATCAGGGTTTCTTAACAGCTTCTTTGGTGATTCCAAAGTATTGCCAAGTTTGAGAACTACCATGCTAAATTCAAGCCTGAGGATATTTTAAAATGAAAGCCCTTCATAATATGAAGCAAACTAAAATGTAAAATGATTTCAAGCAACATGCAGAATGTAATGGGAGAATCACTGTGGCTTTGATGCCTGCAGCATTCCTTTTGAAGTGGCCCAGATTTGGTGACACACTACACTCCCTCTGCACATCTATGCACACTGTTTCATTTTGCAGTAAATACTGTTTACATAATTATACTTTATGGGCTTTCCATTTTCAGAATTGATCTACAGAAAAAGCATTAAAGACAACCATAGGTACAAAAGAGAATTCAAACATTATAATTTTGTACAATATAAAAATGATGATTTTGGTGAAAAAACTAATGATTTATCTGACAGAAGCTAGGAAATGAAAGGAGGAGAAATGGAAAGAAATGAAGGGAACATTAATTCACTGAGCAGGGAGTCAGGATACTACTTAAAATTGATGGATTAAGAAATAATGCTAAAAAAAAGAAATGGTGCTTTAAGTCTATTAAAGGAATTGGGTATAAATCATTAAAATATTCACACATATAGTTAAATATAGAAGAAAGTAGTAAACTAAATTCCTTGTCTTGAAGAGTGAAAAGATAAATGACATTGCTTAGAGTAGATAAATTAAGAACTAGAGGCATACACATAACATTTAGAGAAATAAAGACAGAATTAGTCCAAAGGGACTTTGTCTGAGGAGAGAGACCTGGGAGTGCAGCACAGGGAATATTTTTACATTTAGGATGATAAAACTAAGCCTGGAGCAGTTAAACCACTTGCTGACAGTCACATTTATAGGGGTTTAGGGGCTTAGAGCCAAGATTAGAATTCAGGTCTCTTTCTCCTATAATGGACACACGGCCAGGGAGGAAGGTAGGGAAAAGGCAATAGGCAGCATTCAAAATCTCTGCCACCAGTGTTGTAGGTCTTCTACTACATTTCCTGTGTGTGTGTGTGTGTGTGTGTGAGAGAGAGAGAGAGAGAGAGTTGGGGGAGGAGTAGAGAGAGAGAGGGACAAGCCGACCCTGCACTGAGCACAGAGCCCAATGTGGGGCTCACAACCCTGAGATCATGACCTGAGCCCAAAAAGAGATGCTTAACTGACTGGGGCACTGAGGCACCTCAGTCTTCTACATTTCTTATTGCATTCATTCACTCATTCATTCATTCACTCAGCAAATAGTTGAGCTCCTCCCATGTGTGAAGTTGTCCTAAAGCTGGTAATACCTGGTGTGACAAAACTCTTCTGCCAGAAAATTTTTATCTAGAGCTTATGCAGCATCACTGATCCTATGTTGTAAAGAAACCTCCTAGATTCTCACTTATAGGTTTAGTGAGAATCTATAATCAAGGCCAAGTTATTTATTTTGATCCAGACTGAATTACATTTCACTGGGGATGAGGATTATATAATGCACTTTCCTAGCTATCATCTGATATATTTTCCCAACTAAGGCACTATAGTTATCTTTGAAATCTCAACCCCAGTACTTTACTCCATTCAGGATAATATGAAGACAAGTGTTATGAGACTATAGACTTTAATTTATATTAATTGTATGATCACTGAGTGAATATATTAGCAGCTTCCTACCTTTTGGTACACCGTCAGATGTATTCTAGTAGTTATTGAACACCGACTAAAAATAAAATTTGGTACTAGGCACTAAAGGTAATTAAAAGAAGTTTCAGCTTTAGGATAGGTATGACATTTGCATACCACACAATGAAGCTTTAGTAGTTAAGCAAGAAACACAGATGCCATTGACTGAGGGTTGGGAAGGGGGAGGAGATAGCATTTAGGGTGGGCATCAAAGGAAGGCAAAAGGCAAGGAAATCTTAGAACTTCCTTTGTGTAAGAAAATTTACTGGAAGAGGATGATTGATACCTTGAAGGTATAAGTATCAAAAGCCAAGGTCACAACAAATTATTAAATGCTGGAAGGAATAAAAAGAGGAATTTGGTTTTGCTCTGAAGAGTAAGGAGCAGAGAAAGGAGGGAAAGGTCGGGGAAATGAGCAAGGATAAAGGAAGAAATGAGAAACGACGGGGAAAGGGAGCAGGCAGGGAGAAGCCACAGTCATATGGTTTGGGGGAGGTGACTAAAGCACTTTTTAGACGGGAGAAATATCAAGCACTCTAAAGACATTTGTCTGCTTGAGAGGAAGAGCTGAGTTTCACACATGGGTTTACATCATGCTATTCAAAAACAAGATACTGAGATGATTCATAATGATTCATAATGTGAATTAGTTTAGCCGAAGCTGAAGCCAACTGCGACAATGAGAATATAAGCCTCTAGAACCTTGCAGAAATCTTGGAGCAGGCTTTAGGCACGCAGTATGGGACTTCAAGTCCATCTGATTTAGCTCTCCTGGGGTAAAAGCCTCCAGTTGACATCCACATTTTGTTGCAGCAATAGCAGAGGAACCCCGGGGTCCAGGGCACTAAGGCAGTTGTTCAAGGTCACGTCACCAATAGGTGAGACTTGCAAAGTCCTCTTGGGAGGGAGTAGGTGGGGTGGTGAAAAGCAGCGGTTCTGGAATCAGACTCTAAGTTCAAATGCTGGCTCTGCCACCTAGTAGCCATGTGCAGTTCTTCATCTCCAAAATAAAAAAAAGTACAGCATCGCAAATTACTGAGAGATTAAATGAGTCAATATGTCTCAATAACAGATTCACATCCCTTATCAGAATTTTCACAATCCTGAAATCCAAAAGTTTTCTGAAAACCAAAAGGAGAAGTTTTCTCCTAAGTTTGCAGCAAATTATTTGGTGGCAAAACCTGACTTGAGGCTGTCATATTTATTCTACTTGATGGAATGTGAAGATAATGTGTCTGATTTTAGGTGCTGACTCAGACCTTCCAAAGAGTTATACAATATATAGCATAAGCTCTATATTAATCTCTAAAATCTGAAAATTTGATTTCTAAAACACATACACTCTCAAACTATCAGATAAAGAATTGTGGACCATCTTTAAACAGTATCTATCTCACATGTAGGGTAAAAATGAATTACCTATGCTTAATAGAGCCCAGAGGGTTCATGTGGTGGCTACCAATTCCCTAAGCCCATATTCTAGAGAGGACTAATGAAGAGACAGGAATAATGGCAAAGCTCAACACAGCCAGTCATAGCTCTTTTTTCATAACCCAAATAAATATGTTTTTCTGGCTGTAACACAACTTGTCCTAAGCCGCCTTTTTTTTTTTTTTTAAGTTTTTATTTCTTTATTCATGAGAGGTGGTGGGGAGAAGCAGGCTTTCTGCAGGGAGTCTGATGTGGGACTCAGTCCCAGGACCCCGGGGATCACATGCTGAGCTGAAGGCACTCAACCACTGAGCCACCCAAGCATCCCTGTTCTAAGCCTTCTGAAATGGTCACTCAGTGCTGGGTATCAATCTCTGTAAACACTTAAAAATCAGTCGACAATGGGCAGCCCAGGTGGCTTAGTGCTGCCTTCAGCCCAGGGCATGATCCTGGAGACCCGGGATCGAGTCCCACATCGGGCTCCCTGTATGGAGCCTGCTTCTCCCTCTGCCTGTGTCTCTGCTTCTCTCTCTCTCTCTATCATAAATAAAATCTTGAAAATAAAATAAAACGTAAATTTTTTTTTAAATTTTAAAAATAAATAAAAAACAAAAATCTTAAAAAAATATCAGCCAACAAGTATTCATTTAACACCTACTGTATACTCGGTTATGTAAAGATACTACATGGTCCTGACCACTAAGATGAGGAAGGCAAGGATACAGTTAGGAAACAAAATGGTAGATAATAATGTGCTAAATTACAGTGATATAGGCGAGGTACTGAGATTAAAGGGGCTTTATAAAGACAGTGGGATGAAATACAGTCTTTGCTACTTACATGATCTTGGATCTCGAGCCTCGGTTTCCTTATCTGTAAAATCGGGTTGCTATGAGGTTAGAAATATTTTATGTGGAGTGCTGGATACATAAGTTGTGAATAAATATCATGGTTTTTTTCCCTGTTAGTTGACTCTTAGAGAAAGGTAGGGTCACTTGAATGGGTGTGAAGAGGAATTAACAGTATATTGACTAGAGTACATATTGTATATATATTGAGGACACTGTTGGAAATTCGATTAGAACGGTTAGGCCAAGTGGAGTGGCACAGTGAAGGGGAAGAGATAATTGGGCAGGGATACTATGGAAAGTCTTGCCTTGAAGTAATGAGAAGTGGGATGTCTGGGTGGCTTAACGTTGGGCATCTGCCTTCGGCTCAGAGCATGATCCCGGGATCTGGGATCAAGTCCCACATTGGGCTCCATTTGGGGAGCCTGTTTCTCCCTCTATGTGTCTGCCTCTCTCTGTGTGTGTGTGTCTCTCATGAATAAATAAATCTTTTAAAAAAAGAAGTAATGAGAAATAGGAACCTGTAAATTTTTGAGCAGGAAATAATGTGATAAAAGAATAGTACTGAAAATTATTTTTTTGGAAGGTAGAGGACAGGGAGCGTTGGGAAGCTGGGAGGCAACTAAATGTGTAGAATAGCAAATCCAGTATAGGGCCTGGACTCTTGGTGGTGGTGGGTGAGTAGAAATGAGATCTTTACACTGGAGAAGACAACAAAAAGCTCTCATATAATGTTGCTATTTATCATCCTAATAAAAAGTCTCTGTTGTATTGCAACTCAACAGGCAAGCACTGGGACAAATAATTCAGAATTCTTCTACATCTACTTCTCAAAAAGAGGCTACATACATGCACAGTCTCAGCCCTTTGAGTATGGCAGCAGCACAGTAAAATACAAAGCAGCTTCTAAACAGAGGACTAATTCTTCTGGCAGTTCAGAGCAACCAGGACTAGGCTGTAGTCCGAGGTCTCAGATGTCAGAGAAACCTATCCTGCCCTCTTAAAAAATTCAAGGTCAAACATCTTGTTGCGGCCACTTCCAACTTTTCCTTGTCCTGCCCTGGTTTTCCCTGGGCATTTTATAGGCTAAAGAAGTCAGAATATACTTCTCAGTCCCAGGGACTCAATGACTGTCATGTGATGTGGTTTACCCTTAGCCATTGAACATGAGAAGTATGTTCTTGAGAACATGGCTACTGGAAAGGAAGTAGCACAGGTAGAGATATGCTCTTTTATTTATGCAAAATGTATCAAGACAGCATTTGGGGATGCTAGGTGATTTTCCCCCATTCTTTACACTGTGGAGTACATATGGCTTACTATTCACTTCTCAAAGTTCCCTTGAGGATAAAGGACTCCTTGAAGCAACTATGCAACTGACATAGTATTAACATAGTACCTTTTTTAGATTTTATTTTTTATTCATGAGAGACAGAGACAGAGAGAGGCAGAGACATAGGCAGAGGGAGAAGCAAGGCCCCTTGCAAGGAGCTCAATGCGGGACTCTATTCCAGACCTCGGGGTCATGTCTTGAGCCGAAGGCAGACACTCAACCCGAGCCACCCAGGTGTCTCACCTGACAGGTATTTAAAAATACTTGTCAGTTGAACTTGTACTAGTTGTGCAGTAAAGTAAATGTACCTATCCTTCTATTTTCCATGAATTTGGTTATAGAGATGGCCTTAATTAAAAAGAAATCAATCAACCTACCCCCACCAAATACCCAAGGCCACAGAACACATTTGAAGTAGAGCAGGAAGGTGAAAAGTATTAAATACTGATTAGGAACAGTACTTTAAAAACATGATTGGAGTATTTAAACTAGATTTTTTAAAACTTTGAGATTTATTCTACAAATATTATGCTCAACTGGGTATGTTTTGCATGCCCCTAGATTTGCTGATGACATCCTCCTTTAAGAAGACAGATGAAAATGAAATGCCTTATTAGAATTAGAGAAATGGAGAATTATAGTGATTTTTTTCTTTTGGCCACCAAAGACTCCTTTTACCTGCTTGTTTTATTATTATTATTTTTTTTTTTACTTTTTTTTTTTTTTACCTGTTTGTTTTAAAATGTTATCTACCGTGATTGTTTTTTGTTTAAATTAGACTGGGCTAAGGGATGCTGGTAAAATACTAGGTCTTATAAGTCTCTGAGGGTTCCTGGAAGAGATGTACATTTGAATCTGTAATGTGAGTAAAGACCGACTTCACTGCTGGTGAGAGCATCAACCAATTCATTGAGGGCATGAACTGAACAAAAAGGCAAAGGAAAGGCAAATTTACTCTCCACCTAAGCTAGGGCTTCTATCTTTTCCTTTTTTTTTTTTTTTAATTTTATTTATTCATGAGAGACACACACACACACACACACACAGAGAATGAGAGAGGCAGAGGGAGAAGCAGGTTCCACGCAGGGAGCCCGGATGCGGGACTCAATCCCGGGTCTCCAGGATCACACCCTGGGCTGAAGGTGGCGCTAAACCGCTGAGCCACCCGGGCTGCCCTATCTTCTACTGTCTTTGGACATCAGTGCTCCTGATTCTTGGGTCTTTGGACTGGGACTGAATTATACCACTGGCTTTTATGGTTTTCATATTTGATGGCATGAGATTTCTTGGTGTTCACAAGTATATGAACTCAAAAGTTTCTCCTCCTATTCACTTCCATATTCTCTTAAACTAAAACAAGGCACCACATGATATGCTGTGTGTGTAGTTTTTGGAAAGGTACCCAGGTGAGTATCAGGTGCACCAGTAACATTTCTTAAGCTGAGTGCTAGTTACATAGGATTGTGAAACTCAGAACTGCACACTTAAAATATGTGCCCCTTTCTCTCTTGTGCACGCACACATGCAATTTAAATACAAGGAAAATGTTACCACAGAATTTTATGCAGCATAAAGTCCAATCTTTTTAGGATGGCAATGCTCATCTGCCCTTTTTCACAGGCAGCCTTAACCACCTGCCACTTTCCCATCACCATGTAACTCGAGGCTCACTCTGTAGCTAGTAGGTCTTCTTATAATTCTGTCTTCAGACACAGGCCTTTTTGCCTAATACCTTTTAGTCTGAAGTATCAACACCTCTTGAAAGATTTTACTCCTTCCCTCTTCTTCATGCCCCTCCCTGCTAGAAAGTAACCATGAACACTGTAGTAACCTTGCTTTCAAAAAGTTAATCTTTTTGGCTACACTATTTATAAGCAATGAAATGTACATATTATCAGGAATTATTTCACTGTTGGGATGCCTGGGTGGCTCAGCAGTTGAGTGTCTGCCCTCGGCCTGAGGCATGACCCTGGAGTTCCCGGATCAAGTCCCACATCGGTCTCCCTTGCATCAGAGAGCCTGTTTCTCCCTCTGCCTACGTTTATGCCTGTCATGAATAAATAAAATCTTAAAAAAAAAAATTCCACTGTGACTAGAGTTTTGAGCTCTCACTCTAGATTCACATCCAAGGATGTTAAAAAATATGTAATTTTAATGGGAATATCTCATATGACCATGTCTCCACATTTCAATAAGGTCAGCAGCCAGAGCTTCAGCTAAGCAATACAACCATACATGAAACAGATGCAAAAAGCGTGTTTAAGCGCACATGCAAACAGTAACGTATGGAAAACATACTTCACATTAGGTTTTTCAAAATACTGAGAACAGGCCTAAGAACCTCATTATTAGTTGAGATCTTGGCCAGAGAATCATTGGTGTAGAATAGGTAAAACTGGGGAAATTTAGGGCAGGATAATTGAGGCATGAAGTACATTTCCAGTTATTTTTTTTAACTTTTCACTGGACTACAAAACCTGTTTTGAAAATTAACTGTATGCTAACTCCTGAGTACCTCTTTTGAATAGGGAAGTGTGCAATTTCTACAAATATACCTTCATATTCACATGTGGACAAATATTCCAAAGGGAAAATTAAAGTGTGGAGGTGACAGAATGTCTATAATATAGAAGAAAGGGAGGTGTTTTGCTCAAAATATTAGGTAGAATTTACAAAGTTCTGGTAATCTGGAATTCTACACTCAGAAACTAAACCTGGATTTAACCTTAAACTGAACTATCCTAAAAAAGGTCACTACAGGCAAAACTTGTTCTACTGTGGTTTGCTGATTGTGCTCCACCGATACTGCATGTTTTCACAAATTAAAGGTTTGTGACAAACCTGCACCAAGCAAGTCTATTGATTCCATTTCTCTAAGAGCATTTGCTCACTTTCTGTCTCTGGGTCACATCTGGTAATTCTTACAATATTTCAAAGATTTTCATTACTATAGTTGCTATGCTAATGATTAGTGAGTAAGACTCCTTGAAAGCTCAGAATGATGGTTAGCACTTTTAAGCAATAAGGTATTTTAAATTAAGGCACGTACATTGCTTTCTTAGACCTAATACTATTGCACAGTTACTAGACTTCTGTAAAGTATAACTTCTACATGCAGTAAGAAACCAAAAAATTAACTTGACTTGCTTTATTACACTATATGCTTCACTGCAGTGGTACGGAACCAAACACACAGCATCTCCAAGGTATGCCTGTAGTCACGGGTAGAACAAGTGTATATGCTTCACTGCAGTGGTACGGAACCAAACATACAGCATCTCCAAGGTATGCCTGTAGTCACGGGTAGAACAAGTGAGAGCAATTTCTTTTAATTCCTTGATTCTAATTTTTTAAATGCAGTATTTATTTGACAGGATAGATTTTGCACTAAAATAACAAAGAACTCTTACACAAAGCAAAAACAAAACAGGTTTAATGATTAAAGCAGATGAATTAATAGGTTTATATAACCATTAACTAAGGGAAGCCCTAGAACCAGAAATAAGGATTTTAAAATTGCATGCAAAGTCTAGTTACCATAAAAACCAAAGCAATACCAAAATATCTCCGCTTCCTAGTATAGACTCCAGGTTTTTTATTTCCAAATCTTGGTAATCAAAATATGTACACTTCCGCATGCTACTGGTAGTGGAGGAATGAGATTATTTGTATAGGACTACAATTATGTTTCACAGATGGGAGAGCACAAAAAGAAGTGTCTTCCTCCACTTTTTCGGGCCCATCTTGAAAAAAGGCACTCCCAAAGGTTCCTTGGTAGGTTTGTTAATTACTCACATAATTTTTACATGTGAAATTAATGGTCCACTCATTTCACAGATCTGGGAACCACAAAGCATTGGAACTGCTTCTTTAACTCACATGCCAAACAACTAGCTTTCTTAATCAATGACCAAAAACACCTTTGGATATCAGTTTGAAAAAAAAATTGGGGCTCTGTTTTCCTTGAAACTTAATCATACGCTTAATTACTAGGCTTTGGCATGCTTTGCCAAGCAGATCATGGAACTGAATAAACCACCATATGATGGTGGAAGGGGACTCTCCTGAATATTTTAGTTTTCTAACTTCAGCTCCCTTGTACCAATGCAACTTTGTCCTTCTCCCTCGAATGACTATAATACCACATGCTCTGAACCTGGGTTTGACCTCTGCTGAAAGATGTGTCAGAAAAGAGATGCTTAAATAAATTACTGTCTTTCTCTATGATCATCAGAACAAAAAGTAATGGAAGTCTTCAGCTGCCTGTGGGCACTTGTCCACCTTTCACAGAATCTTTAGAAACCATTTGCCTGAGGCCAAGGAGAATTTGCTTTATCACTAAACCTGACTCACGCTGAGCCATATGAAACTGCACTTGGGTAGCTAGGCTCAAGCCAAACCGAGCTTGAATATTTCTCTACATTTACTGCATCCATGTAGTGTGCAATTTTTGATGCTGAATAAGAGATATGCGACAATTGAAGGCTTCGCCACAAGCATCACATTCATGGGTTTCTTGAGTTTTCACCTCTGCATGGATCTTCTGATGGTTGACAAGGCTGCGCTGTTGACTAAAACTTTTGTCACACTTCTCACACTTGTAAGGTTTCTCTCCTGTGTGTATTCTCTGATGCTGAATAAGGCCTGAGTTCCGGCTAAAGGCCTTCCCACATTCATCACATTTATGGGGTTTATTACCTGTGTGAACACCCTGATGTCGAATAAGATTACACAGTTGGCTAAAGCTTTTGCCACACTGTCTGCACAAATAAGGTCTCTCACCAGTGTGGATTCTCTGATGCTCTATAAGAAATGAGCTCCGACTGAAGCTTTTCCCGCACACAGTACATAGATAGGGCTTTTCACCAGTGTGGATTCTTTGATGTTGTACAAGATGAGCACTGACACTAAAAGTTTTCCCACATTCATCGCATTTGTAAGATTTTTCCTTGGGGTAGACTTCCTGCTGTATAACAAGACTGCAATTTGGATCAAAACTTTCCTTGGTTTCATTGTATGAGTAAGTCTTCTCTCTGGTGTGGATTCGCTGATGCTGAATAAGACCTGAGCTTCTACTAAAGGCTTTTCCACATTCTTCACATTTATGGGGTTTGTCTCCTGTGTGAATTCTCTGATGACGAGTAAGGTTGCACAGCTGACTAAAGCTTTTCCCACACTCTTTGCACTGATAAGGTCTTTCACCTGTATGGATCCTCTGATGTTCAATAAGGAAGGAGCTCCGACTGAAGCTTTTTCCACATTCGATACAAAGAAAAGGCTTCTCACCAGTGTGGATTTTTTGGTGTTGTATAAGGTATGTACTTAATCTAAAAGCTTTCCCACATTCACCACATTTATGGGGTCTTTCCCCAGTGTGAATTCTCTGATGTTCAACAAGTAACGAGTTTCGACTAAAGCTTTTCTTACATTTGGTACAGTGATAGGGTTTCTCACCAGTGTGAGTTCTCTGATGTTCAATAAGGTGTGACTTCCAGCTGAAGGCTTTCCCACAGTCACTACATTTATGGGGTTTTTCACCTGTGTGAATCCTTTGATGTTTAACAAGGCTCCTTCTCTGGCTGAAGCTCTGTTTACACTGAGTACACTGATAGGGTCTCTCTCCAGTGTGGATTCTCTGATGTCTAATAAGGGTTGAGCTCACACTAAAGGTTTTTCCACAATAATTACACTCATAGGGCCTTTCCCCAGTGTGAATTCTCTGATGTTCAATAACAAATGAACTGCGACTAAAACTTTTCCCACATTCATTGCATTGAAAGGGCTTCTCACCAGTATGGACCCTTTGATGTTGAATGAAATGGGCCTTGCGAACAAAACCCTTTCCACATTCTTCACATTTATGGCATTTCTCTTCTGAGTTTGGTCTCTTACGAATAATGTTATTGTTTCCTCTGAACATTCTCTGTTCCTGGGCCAAAGATTCTCTTGGTATTTCCCATAAGAAGATTCCTCTTTGTTTATCTAACCTACCAACAAGTTCAAAGGTTTCTCTACCTATAGGATCTTGGTCAATTTCACTTTTGATTCTTGTAACTATTACACCCTGTGGTTCCACTTCTTCCTCGATCTCCTCAATTTCTTGTTTTACTGTTGGCTCCTCATCCTTATCTCTGTTCAAAACATCTGGAATAATAAATAGAAAATAGATCAGCCAGGCTCTTTGCTAGCAAGGAGAAAGGCTTAGGAAAATAAGATTAATATAAACTAATCCACTACATCTATAAAACGTGGATGACTACTTTATATTATTAAGGTTAAATTGGTTCATACACCTAAAGCATTTAAGACAGTACCTGGCAAAGAATATAAGCTATATAAATATTACTAGTAGCTATCTGATGAAATATTTTTCTTGGAGAAGGAATATGAAGACTGTTTTTTGTTTTTTTTTTTAAAGGAGCAAGCTTTTAAGGTTTTTTTTTTTTTTAATTTTTTTTAGTAATCTCTACACCCAACATGGGGCTCAAACTCACAACCCTAAGATCAAGAGTCGCATCCTCTTCTCTGACTGAGCCAGCTAGGTACACTAAAAGAGTGTTTTTATGAGGCAAATGATGAGCTAGTAGGGGCAAGCAGAGCTGGGAGGAAGGGCTGGTAAATCAACAGAAACTCATGCAAGGTAAAACAGGGACACAATGAAATAAATCAAGTAGTGGTGTGATGAAATAGTCTATCAAGGAAGACCAGATGATGCAGGAAGATGCAACAGTAGGTTCAGAAAATGTGGTATAAGATAGCGTTACTGTAATGTGAGTAGGCCAAATAACTGAAAGAAATGAACACAAAATGATGCTGAGAAGGATAAAAGAGAAAAACTAGGGGAAGCAAAAATTCTTTCATTAACAAGGATTTACTTATTGCATTCAAAGCCATTCCAGGAGTTGTGCAATGATTCAGAATTCAAAGATAAGGCATGATGCTCCCCATCAAATAAAATGAATGACAAGTACAAGAATATGATAAAATATTTAAAGCAGTTCCTATATTGAGACAAAATAGCTTTTAAAAACAAAATAATGGGGATCCCTGGGTGGCTCAGCAGTTTAGTGCTGCCTTCAGCCCAGGGCATGATCCTGGAGACCCAGGATCGAGTCCCACGTCAGGCTCCCTGCATGGAGTCTGCTTCTCCCTCCTCCTGTGTCTCTGCCTCTTTCTCTGCCTCTCTCTGTGTCTTTCATAAATAAATAAATAAATAAATAAATAAATAAATAAATAAATAAATAAATAAAATGAGTTGGATCAACATGGAGTCTATGATATAGAAAGACAAAATAAATACAAAAGAATATGGTCAGAGAATGAAAGACACAGAGAAAGAGCAGTCTGTGGTAACTTATGCCCTCACCTACCACAAATTATACCACATTCTTCAAGTATACATGATTCTCACTCTTCTAAAGATTTAAGAGCCAAGCTGGAACCATGCAGTTCCAAATGAGAGTCTCAAAGTCATCTGAAAAATGAAAATCTTGCATGTGTTGAAGGAAATATAACATAATGGTCTATGATGAAACAAGAGTGGCATACAGAACACTGAAGTCTGCTTCTGACTTCTTTCCTGATTTTCAATCTCTTGTTGTCTGCTGGAAAATTTCACTAGACAAGTTGATCAGTACCAAATATATTTTTGGCCCTAAACAATTTCTTTTGCTAGACTTCCTCTTTTCTCTCAATTTTCTAATCTTCTACCTTTACAGTCATCTCTGAATCTTCTTTTTATTTACTTCAAACCAGTCATTAAGTTCTTTTATTCCAAAAATCTTCTTATTCCCCTAAGAAAGTAGTAGAAACTGTATTTCTGCTTCCACTACTAATAGTATTGTCTTTTAAATCACTTCAATGGACTGCTTTCTTTCACACAGTGAAAAAGGATGGGAGAATTCCCTCAACTTTCTGCCCCCTGCCTATAAAATTATCTGCAATGGTACATGAAGATATATCCTATTCTTATCAAAGGCTAATTCATCTACCTTCTCTTGATCCCATTTGTCTCTGAGCATTTGTTCAATTATTACAATTGTTTCCTCTTTCTTTCATCTATTCTTCACTGCAAACACACCTCCAAATATGCTCAGCATACAAATATGCCCAACTTTCTCTTGAACCTAAAATCCTTCTCTCAATGGAATCTAAGTTTTGAAATTAAATCTTAACACCATAGGTCTCCATTTCCCAGCTATGTTTTCCATGTCCAACCTTTTCCCATTCAACCAATTTACAACTACTGTGAAATCTGGCTTCTATTTCCAGCATCTAGAGAAGCTTCTATGAAATCACCAATGATTCTTGAATAACAAATACAAGCAACATTTTCAGTACTTATTTTATTCAGCAGCATCTGACACTGTTGACCATTCCCATTTTGACATTATCTGTTTTTGGTTTCTATGCTATTATATTCTTCTAGTTCCCTAGTACTTCTAACTTTGGCCTTTTCTAATAAATTTCTTTCATGTATTTCTCTTCCTTTGTTAACTGTTGAAAAGTTACTGTTGCCCATGTTTACCTTCTTACTTTGCTCTCTCTATATACTCTGGGTATTGCCACTTAACTGTCTTAAGAAGGGCTTACAATTAACATGATCATCACTGGCTGTCATGTATGTCTCCACCTCTAATCATCTTCTCTTGACAGGCATCCTCATCCATTAGCCAAAGCAGAAAATCATACTAGATTTCTCCACTTTTCTGATCAGTAAACAATCACCAAAATCAAAGATTCTACTCTCTACTATCTACCTTCTTTTCATGTTTTCCCTGGATTATGTGAAAGCCATCTAATAATCCTTCACTCTAGTCTTTAAGCTGCCTCCACACTATATCTACCCTACTGCATCCAGAGAGATGTACATGAAATGGAATTCCAGTCACATCGCCCCCTATAGATTCACTAGTACTCCATGACCTCTGATTGCAAATCAGCTCTTTACACCAGGATACTCAGCACTTCATGACAGGTTCACTAAACCTTATGTCACTCTCCTAACCACTCTCTCACACCCAAAGTGTGCAAACTGCTTTAATCTTTTATGCCATTTCTTTGCATATCTCATTTACTAAATGTCCCCCAACATTGTTTACCTGGAAAATTCTTGGTTTCTCTTCAAGATTCAATTCAAAGCAACCTTTCCTCTACAAAGCCTTCACTAAGTCCACTAGACAGATTTAGGTGTTCTGTTTTTTTATCATCTGTCCTCATCCATAAATGCACTGTAGCTATTATATGCACCATTATTCATTATATTTGTCTCTTCCATGGGACTGTAAATTCCTTGTGAGAAGGGGAAGTCTCTTTATAATGTTTACTCAGTATTGTTCCAGCGGTTTTACTCAAAGGAGTAAGATAAAATTGTTATTTGCAGACAATACAAATGTCTATGTAAAATTTCTAAAAGAATTAAGTGAAATATAATAGCAACAAGAAAACTAAGATATAAAATAAGTACTGGTACTTATTATCAAGAATAACCAGTTAGGAAATATTATAGAAAAGTAAAATATGTCTTGTATGATAATAAAAACCATAAAACCTAAGTCTTATGAAAATTGTATGAGGGCCATGAAAATAAGCCATAAAAATTTTCTCAAGGACATAAGACAGATAAATAGAGTCAAGCAAATTACTAAAGAGATTTAATATTATAAGGATCTTAATTCTTCCCAAACCAATCTATGAAACCAATTGTATTCCAATTTAAATCTTATGAATGAATTAAAAACCACAATGAGTAATTTTCAACTTGAAAAATATAGAAAACTAGTTAAGTGTATCCTAAAAAAGAATATAAAAGAATGATTTATCATACCAGACATAAAATTTAACATACTGCTTAAGTAAATTAAACAGAAATGCATTGGAATAAAAATAGTCAGAGACTGGTAAAGAAAACAAGTGAGTTTAGGCTTCCACACAGAGCAGCACAGAAAGAACTATCCATTAGATCTAAGCATGGTAGCTGTAATCACCTTCTGAGGTCTCTGCCATGCTTGTATTTTATATTCCCATCCTGCAATCATATAATTTGTCTAGAATAGACAGTTGACTCAAAGTGCATCTCTCCCAGGAATTTGGAATTAAACCTGAAATAGGCAGTTATTTTGAACATGATTAGAGTTGTAACCTATCAATTCAGAAGCATGTGGATATGAGGAAGAAAGTCAGGTCTACCAAGGAGAAAGAAACAGAACACAAAGAAAGAGTTAAATCCTGACCTTCCTAAAAAAAAAAAAAAAAAAAAAAAAAAAATCCTGACCGTCTGAGTGCTCCAATTTCTGGGTTTATTTTTTATTTTTTATTTTTTTAGGTAGGCTCCATGCTAGGTGTGGAGCTTGAACTCACGACCCTGGGATCAAGATCTGAGCCAACATCAAGAGTGGGATGCTTGACCAACTGAGCCACCCAGATGCCCCTGGGTTTTAGTCCTTTTCTGATATCTAGTTGCAATCATGCTCATATATTCTGTATGCCACCTCTGTCCCTATAATAAGCTCTCTTGTTGGCTTAAACTAGTTTGGGTTGATTTCTATACTCTTTAATCAGTTTTAATAATATGGTAGCTGAGGAGAGACAGAAAAGGCAAGGAAATGGTAAAGTGGAAGTGGCTAAACCTTGGGACAGAATAAGAGTTACCACACATTTTCTAAAAAGGACCAGCAATAAGCAATAAATATTTTTGGCTTTGTGAGCCATATGGTCTCTATTGGAATTATTCAGCTCTGCCACTATAGCATGAAAGTAGTAATAGATAATACATAAAGAATGGGAATGTCTTTGTTCCAATAAAACTTTTTTTTTTTTTTTTAATAAAAACAGTGTGCCACATTTGGCCTGTGGACCATAGCTGCCAACCCCAGTACCCAAGAGTATAAAAAGAACAGTTTTCTTGGTAAAAGAATGAGAGAATGGGGAAGAAACTGCATTCCTAGTGCTGGCACAGTGCTTGATTAACTATTTATTGAATGGTTGAGTGCTGAACAAACAACTGAGGAGAGACTAATCTAAGAAGAGAAACGGTGAGTTTAAGGTCTTATAGGTACAGCAATTCTCAATTCTGTCAAGGTCCAATATAGCTCAAGCAGACTGGAAAGGAGTCATTAAACTGAAGAAGTCCATTTCATTTGAAAGAACTGAAAGATCAAGAACTGGGATCAAACTGTCACCTATATTATCAATGTAGTTACTAAAGTGTTTAAAGAAAAACCAGAATAAAAGACCAAACTAAAGTGGGAAGAGTAATAAGTAAAGCAGCAAGATGAAGTGCAGGAAAACACTGTACTGGAAAAATCAAGTAATTACGATCTTTCACTAGGAGAGCTCTCATCAAAGAAATGGCGACAGAGTCTACAGAGGAAGATGAAAAGTTTGTGGAGGGAGAAATAATAACTGATAAAAAGCTGTAGTTCAGCTAAAATAAGAGCCTGAAAGTAGGAGATCAACAGATGGGCTCACTACCATGTCTTTGTCCATATGGTACTCACATTTTACAGTAGTAGAGGAAGGCAAGGCTGGGCATTTGCCTGGTTCTATCAACCAGGATACCATATGTGTGGATAAAGCTAGCAATGACTCAGAGACACCATGATATATTGGGGAAAAGAAAAATCAGCAGCTGATATGGCTGGAGACTGAAGAGGTGTGCAAGAAATAGATGATTCTAAGAAGCCAGGCAGGGGCTATTCAGAAAGGCTCTACTAGCTATAACAAGAATTAAGATTCTTATCCTTTAAGCTATCAGTAATTGGAAATTGAAAGCAGTTAACTAACAAAATCACTTTGGTGGCAGTATATAGAAAGGGAGATTGGAGGCAAGGGGCTAGTTTATGGACTAATGTAATAAACTAGTCAAGAGGTACTGATTCTTAAGTATATTCATTCGTTCAGTTACACAAGTATTTTTTTTTTAAGATTTTATTAATTTATTCATGAGAGACAGAGAGAACCGCAGAGACACAGGCAGAGGGAGAAGCAGGCTCCACACAGGGAGCCCGATGTGGGACTCAATCCCGGGTCTCCAGGGTCATGCCCTGGGCTGAAGGCAGGTGCCAAACCGCTGAGCCACCCGGGCTGCCCCTAGTTACACAAATATTTAGAAGCATATATATATGTACACACACACACACACACACACACACACACACCTGGCTCAGTGCTGAAGAAATCAAATGAAAAAAATATAGTTACTGTCCTCATGGAGACCAGCCTGGTTAGAGAAATAACATAAAGAATGATTAGAGTACAATGGGATAAACTCAATGGAAGTGCATATAGTAGCACAGAAAAAGGAGTACTTAATTCTGAAGAGGAGACCCTTGAGATCTAAATGGATTATTTGAGATTTGCCAGGTATGAGTTATTTACGTGGTCTTCAAAAGGAGATGACAAAGATTTTAGAGCTCTTAGAAAAGATAATGAGTATGATGATAGCAATCATCATTTATAATATACTTATTACATGTTAATCAGTGTCCTAAGTGCTTTACATATATTAACTCAATTAATGCTCACTGCAACCTAAAAGGTTAAGTGCTGCTATTACTGCCATCATGTAAAAGAAGAAATAGGCATGGAAAGGTTATGTAATTCATCCATGGTCACAAGGCATGTAAGTGGTTGAACCAGGATTTTTACTTAGGCAGTTAGGCTCCAGTTGTTTCTCTTAGGTGGAAGTAAAGATTTGAGACTTATCACATGGAGGTAGGTGATAAATCTGAGTGTGGATAAGGTCTGCCAAAGAAAGCATATAGACTGACAGGAAGTGTGAGAACGCAAGGTAAGAGAAGGAAGCAATAAAGAATTTTCAAGTATCTATAAAGAGATGGAACAAAATAAGATCCAAAAGAGTCTACTGCCTTTGATAATTGGGTTATTATAGACCGTTAAACAATATAAGGGAAATGGGAGAGGCAAGAAAAGGGGCTTGGAGATAACAGAAGGGAAAGCACAAAATAGGTGTGGATGACATTAACTACTCTTATAAAAACTTGGCTATGAAGTGAATGAGGAGGTTACAGGGAACAGCAAGGAGGAGAGACTGTGGCTCAAAGGCTAGCCACCCACCCGCCTGCTTTCCTCAATCAAAAGAGTCATAAACATACCTATCATCAAAATAAAGGTACCAGGGAAGAAGAACAGAGACTGAAGTAGGCGGCAGAGGAGAAAGATGACTGATGGATAAGTTCTTGGAGAAGTGAGGAAATAGGTTTAAGCATGCACATGAAGGGCAGAAAAGTTGAGAGTGCACGTTTAGTGGCCTCTATCTTCTCTATGAAACAGAAAGTGAGGTCCACTACTGAGTGATGGACCCAAGGAAAACTTTAGTTTTGGAACAGTCGTTAAAAGGAAGAAGGTAATGAGCAAATCAATGACAAAAAACTGGCTGAGATGTAAAAACCCACTGCACACTAGAAGAAAAGCTATGCATAAATATAGGGTATCAACCCCTTCAGTTAAAGAATTTCTTCTGCTGTGTTTAGCAACTCTGGTAGGAGAAGAGAAAAGGCAGATCTTATAACCAACACAAAACTTAAACTTTGCAGGCTTGGGTAGAGCACAATAAGGGGGCGAGAAAGCATAATGGTGATAATTCCTATGGAGGTCCATGGATTGGATAAAGAGGTGAAGTTAGGAGAGGATTTATAATCTGGAGCAAGAGAAGGAGAAGTTAAGGAACAGGAAACATGATTAAGAATAAGTAGGATTAGGAGGAAAGGAGTAGGAGAAGCAGAAAGGTAAGAAGTCATAGTAAGCTCCACATGGGCAGAGAGCACATCTGTTTTGGTCACCTGCCTAGTCAGTCGAAAATAATAATGAAAAATGCCTGGATAATTTTCAAAGAGTAAGATTGGCCTGCTTTGACAGAATTTAGGGTTTCACCATCAATGCAAATTGAACAGAAAAGGAAAGCAAGGTCCCTGAAGATATATAGTCAGGATATAGTGAGGCTTAAGTAATAGCTACATCACTGATGACATAAGTTGGCACAGAGAAGATTGTGAAATGTGACAAAATCTATATGTGAGGGACCAAGAAATGTTGCAGATGACAGTGAAAAGGAACAGAGTGGACAGAGCAAGACTGCTGAGGCCTCCCAGGAGAGAGATTTTGTTTGAAGGGTTAAACTAATGCTTTGGGAACAGCCCTGAAAAGGTACAGAACAGTAACTGCTCCCTTCTAGCCCTGAGACAAAGGATAGGGGAAAAAAGAGGGTGTGGGAGAAAAAGCAGCCTCTGCCAGAGAAGTGGTGTCCTTGGGAAAGTGCCAGTTTTCAGTTAAGGCCAGGAGGGGTAAGGAACATTATGTGAAGAAGAACAGGGGCTCCAGAAGGCAGAGTGAAAAGGGGTGGGAGGAAAGCAGTGGGAGGATGAGCCAGGAGGGAAAGTACAGAGCAATATGGGAATGAGATTATGAAGACAAGAAGCCAGAAAGGCTTGTATTTTGGTTATTGCAAGGACACCAGGGATGACAGTCATGGAAACAATTAATGGCTGAAAGACTTAAATCAGAACTTTGGAACAAAGCAGCCTTGGTCCCACTGGTGTGGTCCAAGTGTTCTCAGGGTCTGATTTCTTGTAGCCTCTTCCATAGGTTAATCAGAGGAACAAAAAAAGATTCTTACCCAGTGAGACCAGGTTTCCATAATTCTCCATCATGACATCTTTATACAGGCTTCTCTGAGCTGGATCCAGATAATCCCACTCCTCCTGGGTAAAAAACACAGCCACATCCTCAAATGTCAGCAAGCCCTGAAATAGTACGATTTCTGTAGTCAGTTCTTGTCTCAAGGACAATTCTACGACTGAAAAGTAGCAGAAGCAATCACTTATCGGGGCCAGGTAGGCTAGGACGACCAAGGTGTCCAAGAGCTCCATGTGGGGCCCAATTCTGGAACAGACAAGCACCTCAAACTAGAGGATGACTGCACTGGATCCTCGTCGTCAGTAGTGATGGTCCTAAGGATAGAACTTTTCTAGTTTAGTGATTATACCCGAACATTTCTATTTTAGTAAGCTGCCCCCCGAACTCTCCAAGTTTCCTGCACCTCACTGCCCGGCTCCAAACTCTATCCGCACTGGCCTGGGGCCCTGTTCAACCCCAGGAAGTGCTCTAAGCGCCTACCTTGGGTCCCAGCATCGAAGACAGGCGCACAAGACCCGGGGGGAGGTAAAAAATGGTGCCTCACCTGGAAGAACTCACCAATGAGGCCGGTTGTTTGGAGCATTACTAATGGTCTTCAACTGATTTATCAAGTCGCTCTTGAGAAAAAAAAAAAAGGCCAAGCGAGCAATTTGCGATGCCATCCAGAGCACTACGGGTCGGTACTACCTTGCACATCGCTGGCCCTGAAGACCACGGGGGGGGGGAGGGGGAGGGCGCGGCCTAGCTCCGGTAGTGGCGAGAGAACGCGGATACCCGGAGGGGGGGGCGCTTACCTTTGGCTCTGGAGGGGGGCTCGGCGAGGCCATCTCCCGGACAGAAAATCAGGGCAGGAACCCGCGGCGGCCGCAGGAGAGGAACCTTTCGTGAGGCCTACCCAGCCGCTGGAAATTAGGCCCGACGGAGGCGAGGCCTGCAGGGTGCGTCTGGCCAGGTCCTGCCTCGGTCCCCGAGCGGTCACGACCCCAGCAGCATATCAGACGCGCTCTCTGGCCGTCCCCCAACCCCAAATTCCCGCCCCACCTTGCTGCGCAGCCTTTCAGGCCTCCTCCCGGAGCCTCCTCCCGGTTGCCAGTTCCTCCTCCTTTCAGCCGAGGAGCGCTATGACCGCCCGCCCCCGGACCAGAAGGCGTCACCCGGAACGTTCCCGGGACGCCCCTGAACTACAACTCCCGGCATGCTCTGAGAGAACGCCTCGGTCCAGCCTCCGTCGGCCATGGTCCCCGGACTACATTTCCCGGCGTGCAAAGGGGGAGGTAGCGGCGAGTGATGCTTAACAGGAAAAAGGGAACACCTGCCACTAAGCTTACATCTGATTGGCTGCTGTTGGCGCGACGCTGCCGGCTGAAGGCCGCGCCGTAGCCCGCTGCTCTCCTTCGAGATGGCGGCGTTGTCAGCGTCTGGGGTTACCAGAAGAGGCCTCGCGTGGGTGGTCTTAGGGGCACCGCGGAGAGAATTTTGGTCTCGATTCAGGTAAAGCGGAAGGGTGGATGGTGGGTCTGTTTCAGGGAAAGTAAGGGGAGAAACTGAGGAGGATGAAAGGACGAATCCGAAAGCCAGTGGCGTGCTATTCAGACGGGCCCCGGGCCGCCCGGGGGGGCTCAGCGGCTTAGCGCCCGGAGACCCGGGATCGAGTCCCGCGTCGGGCCCCCTGCGTGGAGCCTGCTTCTCCCTCTGCCTGTGTCTCTATGAGTAAATAAATTTTTAAAATCTTAAAAAAAATTTTTTAATGTAAAAATTTTTAATGATTTTTTTTAAATTAGAAAAAATTAAAAAAAAAAAAAAAAAGACGGGACCCCGGTCCTGCGGCTTGGGTTAGGGTTCGGAGTTCAGAACCGTGAGCCACCTGGAGTGGTGGACCCCCCAGTCTTGGCCTCAGCTTTCTTACCATGGAGCTACCGCTCTTTCCCCCTCTCACTTCACTCACTAATTGATTGATTTTTTTTTAAGCACTCATTAATTTATTAAGCAAACAGTACTGGCCCTGCGCTCCAGGCGCTGAGTGCGGTGTCCGAAAACAAGCGGCTCGTTTGGAGCGAGCAACCTAGCACGTGGACGTGAAAGTGGTCGGTGAACGAAGCTCCCTGGCGCGGTACCTTCCTTCACAGGCAAGGTTCAGAAGTGAAGTGCGGCCCCCGCGTTTTGTTTCGTTTGTTCATTCATTGATCTACTCGACAGGTAGTTACTAAACGTCGGCTCTGGGCCAGCCTGTCCCTAAGCAGTTTACAGCGGCGAGAATAAAGTCCCTCCTCAGAGCGTAAGTACCCTAACCGATGAGAAAACCGAGGCTCCGCGGAGAGGGAGTGTTTTGCCAAAAACAAGTTCAATGTCACAGCTGGAACCAGAACCCAGGTCTTTGACTAAGACCCCCTGTAAGTCTACTGCTTTTCCCTCAGCACCATCTGGAATAATTTGAAGGTAAATCTATTTGACTAATACCAAGACTTGTGGGCACCTCAGCGAACAATTTGTGCCCTCAGCTTTCAAGCAGAAACTTTCCATTCCGAAGAATTTTTGTCACCTGTTCAGTGGATTTATTAGCTTCCCTCAGGTTTGTTTCATCCACTCATTCAACACAAGTTTGCAGAGTGTCTATTATATGTCAGATGTTTAGGTGTTAGGGATACAGTTGTTTGCTTTTTTAGATTTTATTGATTTATTCATGAGAGACACAGAGAGAGAGGCAGCGACACAGGCAGAGGGAGAAGCAGGCCCCATGCAGGGAGCATGACGTGGGACTCTATCCCGGGTCTCCAGGATCACGCCCTGGGCTGCAGGTGGCGCTAAACCACTGAGCCACCCGGGCTGCCCAGGGATACAGTTGTTAGTAAGGCAGACCAAATATTTGTCTTCCTAAAGTGTATATTCTGATGAAGAAAAACAAACAAACAAACAAACAAATATAATTTCAAAGTGTAAATTGTGAAGAAAACGAGAGCAGTGTAAGAGATTACCAAGATGGAAGGAATGGGTTACATTTCATTCTGATGAAATGGGACTGGAGTTGTTTGAAGAGAAAATGGCAAGTGATGAAGTAGATAGACATAGTGTAAACAACTCTTTGGGAAACTGGATAGGAACATGGAGTCTAGGGGGTATTATTTTTTCTTTAAAAATGGGAGATATATACAGCCCTGGGAACAGTATCAGTTGAAGAGAAACTGATAAAAGAATTGATGCAGAATGAGAGCTAACAGCAGGAAAAGTCTTTGCGTAGGCAAAGAGAAAGTGCTACAAACCATATTCTTGGCCAGACATGATTTCTTTATCGCTTCCCCCCCATACCCCCACATCATTTTTTTCTGACATCTCCAATTTCTGTAAGGATGACCAATCCCATCCAATACCAACCTCATAGAAAACAAGAGTCAGATCATGAACTAATATTTCATTAAGCACTGAAGTAGCATATCAGGCAGATTTCCTAACATTGGCCCATGTACTTAGTTATTTAAGCAGTTTTCAAAGGACCCCCAAATCAGTAAAACAGGTCTCTGTATTCAGGAGTTTATAATCTGGTGCAGTGGTTCTTAACCAGGGATAATTTTGCCCATCGGGATATTTGGCAATGTCATTTGGTTATGACAAATGCTACTAGCATTTACCCTACCCTGGATAGAGGTCAGGGACGCTGCTGAGCATCTTATAATGAACATGATAGCCCCCTACAACAAAGAATTACCTGGTCTAAAATGTCAGTGTTTGGGTTGAGAAAGCCTGATCTAGTAAGAGAAGTAGAATGTAAAAAAACTAAAACTCAGGTAGGATGCAATATACTGTGAAAGCAATATAAAGTGCTATAGTAGATCAGAGGAATTTAAAATTATATTTGGGGAAATTAGGTAAAACTTTTTTTAAAGACCTTATTTATTTATTCATGAGAGAGACAGAGAGAGAGAGAGGCAGGCTCCATGCAGGAAGCCCGACGACCTGGGCATTTCCAATAGGATATAACTTGAGACAACACATGACACCAGGAAAGAGTGTAGTAGTTTAGTTTGGGTGGGGCATAGAGTATGTAGAGATTAGTAGGAGGTGAGGTTAGAGAGGTGGATTGGATTTGGAAACTGGGAATCCCAGGCAAATGATTTACTACTTTACCTCTTCTTGGGAAAACTTAGAGCACGTAAAACCTGTAATTCTCTTTTCTGTGTATACCAGCTCAATTCAGTTATAAGCTTCCAAAGGCGGGAATCTATCTTATTCTCTCTACAGTGCCTAAAAGAATAGTAAATATGCATATTCTTTATTGATTTAGATAGATGGATAAGATTGGGTGTGGTGTTCATCAGCTTGTCAGATACATTAGTGCATTTAACCAAAGAGTCACATATTTGTTTTTGATCATTGCAGAAAAGAGGAGAAGCCATTGGTGCCTGAGACAGTAGAAGAGGTGAAGGAAAAACCTATTTTGGTGTGTCCACCCTTACGAAGCCGAACATACATACCACCTGAAGATCTCCAGAGTCGTGTGGAATCTTGTGTCAGAGAAATTTTTGGCTCATCTGTTCCTAGCAGTTGGCAGGACGTGTCCCTGGAAGATGGTCATCTGAAATTCGGGTTGTTGTCACGTTTAGCTGATGACTTGGGCCATGCAGTGCCCAACTCCAGGCTTCACCAGATGTGCAGGGTCAGAGATGTTCTTGATTTCTATAATGTGCCTATTCGTGATAGATCTAAATTTGATGAACTGATTGCCAGTAATCTGCCTCCCAATTTAAAAATCACTTGGGGTTATTGAGCAACTCAGAAGAGGAGCATCTTGAAATCATTTTGTCCTGAGCAAGAGGACTGGTTATTAGACTTTTGATACTTTACCATGTGAAATGCTATCAGAATAGTTCTCTAAATCCTCTTTTTCTGTAGAAGAATGAATTAGCTCTTTTTTTCCCTCATATCATGAATTAACAACAGGATTTTCTTTTTCACATTTGCTGAAATCTTTTTTTTTTTTTTTTTAATGGAATTGAGTCATTAATCATGTATGAAAGTTTCCTTCTCTGGAGGACACTAATTATTAAACTTGGGTTTAAGATATGAGGCTATTCTATGTTCAGACGTGGTCTTTATTCTTTTAGGTGTAAAATAGTAGATGCAAAAATATGTTTTAATCCTGTTAGGACTCTTAAGTCTAAGGTAGCATTATGTATAGTATGTATACAAATAAGGAAACTTCTTAAAGAAATGTAAAAAGGGGGAAAAAAAAAAGAAATGTAAAAAGCAACGTTGTTTATTATAGCAAATTGTTTCTTTCACTACTTTACTCATAGAAATAGAAAATGATACTGGCTGTTCTAGACTAACCTCTTTTGGAATTAAAGTATACTTTTGAAGTGTGCTGTGTGTTTTTTTATTTTTTTGAAGCTGAAATTTGCTTCTCTGCTTTGTCATTTACTTATGTATTATAAATGAAAAAATTTAGAGTATATGCCAAATATGAAGTACTGTGACTTTTTAAATAAGAGATCTGCCAGATTATATATCTAAATGAATATTCTCTTTAAAGGAGATGATGTTTGATTTTTTTTTTAAGCACTCATTAATTTATTAAGCAAACAGTACTGGCCCTGCGCTCCAGGCGCTGAGTGCGGTGTCCGAAAACAAGCGGCTCGTTTGGAGCGAGCAACCTAGCACGTGGACGTGAAAGTGGTCGGTGAACGAAGCTCCCTGGCGCGGTACCTTCCTTCACAGGCAAGGTTCAGAAGTGAAGTGCGGCCCCCGCGTTTTGTTTCGTTTGTTCATTCATTGATCTACTCGACAGGTAGTTACTAAACGTCGGCTCTGGGCCAGCCTGTCCCTAAGCAGTTTACAGCGGCGAGAATAAAGTCCCTCCTCAGAGCGTAAGTACCCTAACCGATGAGAAAACCGAGGCTCCGCGGAGAGGGAGTGTTTTGCCAAAAACAAGTTCAATGTCACAGCTGGAACCAGAACCCAGGTCTTTGACTAAGACCCCCTGTAAGTCTACTGCTTTTCCCTCAGCACCATCTGGAATAATTTGAAGGTAAATCTATTTGACTAATACCAAGACTTGTGGGCACCTCAGCGAACAATTTGTGCCCTCAGCTTTCAAGCAGAAACTTTCCATTCCGAAGAATTTTTGTCACCTGTTCAGTGGATTTATTAGCTTCCCTCAGGTTTGTTTCATCCACTCATTCAACACAAGTTTGCAGAGTGTCTATTATATGTCAGATGTTTAGGTGTTAGGGATACAGTTGTTTGCTTTTTTAGATTTTATTGATTTATTCATGAGAGACACAGAGAGAGAGGCAGCGACACAGGCAGAGGGAGAAGCAGGCCCCATGCAGGGAGCATGACTTGGGACTCTATCCCGGGTCTCCAGGATCACGCCCTGGGCTGCAGGTGGCGCTAAACCACTGAGCCACCCGGGCTGCCCAGGGATACAGTTGTTAGTAAGGCAGACCAAATATTTGTCTTCCTAAAGTGTATATTCTGATGAAGAAAAACAAACAAACAAACAAACAAATATAATTTCAAAGTGTAAATTGTGAAGAAAACGAGAGCAGTGTAAGAGATTACCAAGATGGAAGGAATGGGTTACATTTCATTCTGATGAAATGGGACTGGAGTTGTTTGAAGAGAAAATGGCAAGTGATGAAGTAGATAGACATAGTGTAAACAACTCTTTGGGAAACTGGATAGGAACATGGAGTCTAGGGGGTATTATTTTTTCTTTAAAAATGGGAGATATATACAGCCCTGGGAACAGTATCAGTTGAAGAGAAACTGATAAAAGAATTGATGCAGAATGAGAGCTAACAGCAGGAAAAGTCTTTGCGTAGGCAAAGAGAAAGTGCTACAAACCATATTCTTGGCCAGACATGATTTCTTTATCGCTTCCCCCCCATACCCCCACATCATTTTTTTCTGACATCTCCAATTTCTGTAAGGATGACCAATCCCATCCAATACCAACCTCATAGAAAACAAGAGTCAGATCATGAACTAATATTTCATTAAGCACTGAAGTAGCATATCAGGCAGATTTCCTAACATTGGCCCATGTACTTAGTTATTTAAGCAGTTTTCAAAGGACCCCCAAATCAGTAAAACAGGTCTCTGTATTCAGGAGTTTATAATCTGGTGCAGTGGTTCTTAACCAGGGATAATTTTGCCCATCGGGATATTTGGCAATGTCATTTGGTTATGACAAATGCTACTAGCATTTACCCTACCCTGGATAGAGGTCAGGGACGCTGCTGAGCATCTTATAATGAACATGATAGCCCCCTACAACAAAGAATTACCTGGTCTAAAATGTCAGTGTTTGGGTTGAGAAAGCCTGATCTAGTAAGAGAAGTAGAATGTAAAAAAACTAAAACTCAGGTAGGATGCAATATACTGTGAAAGCAATATAAAGTGCTATAGTAGATCAGAGGAATTTAAAATTATATTTGGGGAAATTAGGTAAAACTTTTTTTTAAAGACCTTATTTATTTATTCATGAGAGAGACAGAGAGAGAGAGAGGCAGGCTCCATGCAGGAAGCCCGACGACCTGGGCATTTCCAATAGGATATAACTTGAGACAACACATGACACCAGGAAAGAGTGTAGTAGTTTAGTTTGGGTGGGGCATAGAGTATGTAGAGATTAGTAGGAGGTGAGGTTAGAGAGGTGGATTGGATTTGGAAACTGGGAATCCCAGGCAAATGATTTACTACTTTACCTCTTCTTGGGAAAACTTAGAGCACGTAAAACCTGTAATTCTCTTTTCTGTGTATACCAGCTCAATTCAGTTATAAGCTTCCAAAGGCGGGAATCTATCTTATTCTCTCTACAGTGCCTAAAAGAATAGTAAATATGCATATTCTTTATTGATTTAGATAGATGGATAAGATTGGGTGTGGTGTTCATCAGCTTGTCAGATACATTAGTGCATTTAACCAAAGAGTCACATATTTGTTTTTGATCATTGCAGAAAAGAGGAGAAGCCATTGGTGCCTGAGACAGTAGAAGAGGTGAAGGAAAAACCTATTTTGGTGTGTCCACCCTTACGAAGCCGAACATACATACCACCTGAAGATCTCCAGAGTCGTGTGGAATCTTGTGTCAGAGAAATTTTTGGCTCATCTGTTCCTAGCAGTTGGCAGGACGTGTCCCTGGAAGATGGTCATCTGAAATTCGGGTTGTTGTCACGTTTAGCTGATGACTTGGGCCATGCAGTGCCCAACTCCAGGCTTCACCAGATGTGCAGGGTCAGAGATGTTCTTGATTTCTATAATGTGCCTATTCGTGATAGATCTAAATTTGATGAACTGATTGCCAGTAATCTGCCTCCCAATTTAAAAATCACTTGGGGTTATTGAGCAACTCAGAAGAGGAGCATCTTGAAATCATTTTGTCCTGAGCAAGAGGACTGGTTATTAGACTTTTGATACTTTACCATGTGAAATGCTATCAGAATAGTTCTCTAAATCCTCTTTTTCTGTAGAAGAATGAATTAGCTCTTTTTTTCCCTCATATCATGAATTAACAACAGGATTTTCTTTTTTCACATTTGCTGAAATCTTTTTTTTTTTTTTTTTTTAATGGAATTGAGTCATTAATCATGTATGAAAGTTTCCTTCTCTGGAGGACACTAATTATTAAACTTGGGTTTAAGATATGAGGCTATTCTATGTTCAGACGTGGTCTTTATTCTTTTAGGTGTAAAATAGTAGATGCAAAAATATGTTTTAATCCTGTTAGGACTCTTAAGTCTAAGGTAGCATTATGTATAGTATGTATACAAATAAGGAAACTTCTTAAAGAAATGTAAAAAGGGGGAAAAAAAAAAGAAATGTAAAAAGCAACGTTGTTTATTATAGCAAATTGTTTCTTTCACTACTTTACTCATAGAAATAGAAAATGATACTGGCTGTTCTAGACTAACCTCTTTTGGAATTAAAGTATACTTTTGAAGTGTGCTGTGTGTTTTTTATTTTTTTGAAGCTGAAATTTGCTTCTCTGCTTTGTCATTTACTTATGTATTATAAATGAAAAAATTTAGAGTATATGCCAAATATGAAGTACTGTGACTTTTTAAATAAGAGATCTGCCAGATTATATATCTAAATGAATATTCTCTTTAAAGGAGATGATGTTTATTTCAAACCTTTTATCTTTGTAACTTTTTTTTTTTGAGAGAATGCGTGTGCTCAAGCTGGGTGGTGGTTGGGGTTGGGGGGTGTGGAGGGGAGTTGCAGTGGGAGAAGAAAAAATCATAAGCAGGGTTCGCACCCAGGGTGGAGCCTGATGCAGGACTCAATCTTATGACCTGAACCAAAATCAAGAGTTGGCCCCTTAACCAACTGAATCACCCAGGTGCCCCCTTTTCTGTAACTTTTTAAAAGTGGCTTTAAATACCTATGGATGTCCACTACGGTGATAAGTCTTTGCAGACTTAGTGTATTCAATTTGTGGAAATTACTCAAATAGTGAGTTACTAGATAGTTCTGAATTACTGATGTTAATTGAAGAAGTGATTAAATTAGTAATTATTTTTGTTTAGAATTTAGATATGCCTAAAGAGTAATAAGGAATTTCCTATATTTTATCTTTCTTAATAGTTCTGAAAGAAAAGTGATAGTTTTTATACAAAGGAAATTGCGTGTATTCTCTTTTTCAGGGTGACTGAAGAGGGCAGAAATCAGATGGGTGTATAAATTATGGCATATTAATAAAATCACATTACAGTTATACCCTATAAATATTATCAGCAGACAATCAGATTTTTAAGAACCTGTACATTAAAGAACTTCAGAAGTACCTGAAGCCCTGGAGCTTAAATATCAGAGCTGTTTTATCTCTTCCATGTGAGAGGGTTTCTGCATGGAAATACTTGATTTTTTTTTTAAGTTTTTTTTTTATTTATTCATGAGAGACAGAGGCAGAGACACAGGCAGAGGGAGAAGCAGGCTCCATGCAAGGAGCCCGATGTGGGACTCGAACCCGGGAATCCAGGATCATGCCCTGAACCAAAGCCAGGTGCCCAACCAGTGAGCCACTCAGGCATTCCAAAATACTTGAATTTTACAAATAGGATTTGATTATCTCATTTCCCGTGTAGCTTCTACTGATCTGTAGACCCACAAAACTGTGCACAGGGGATGATGGAAGTAATGGATATATAAGGGCGGTGTGGAAAAACACTTGGTTTCAACTAGAGCACTACAAAACCAAGCTTCACATAGGTATAAAGACAAAAGGGATTACTTCTTTGTAACCTAGAGCAGTGTTTCTCAAAATTTAATGTGTTAATTTAACAAGTTACTTGGAGATCTTTTTAAAACGCAGATTCTGATTCCATTGGTTAAGAGTGGGTCCTGAGCTTTTGTATATCTAAAAAGCTCCTAGGCAGGGCACCTGGGTGGCTTGGTGGTTGAGCATCTGCCCTTGACTCAGGTCATGATCCTGGGGTCCTGGGATCAAGTCCTCTCATTAGGCTTCCCACAGGGAGGCTTCTTCTGCCTATGTCTCTGCCTCTGTGTGTCTCATGAATAAATAAAATCTTTGAAAAAAAAAAAAAACTCCTAGGCAATGTTGTTAATGTTTTGAGTAAGGTGGCCCTACACCCTAATATTGAAGTGGGAAAGTACCATCCCTGAAGCAGCAGTCCTGGAAAGTTGAGCTAAAGGAGAAGATAAACTTCATGTCCAAAAATAACTCTAGAAGGTGTCACTGTTTTACAATCTAATACAATAAATATATCAGAATAATGACCTTTACTTTTCCTGAAAAGATTATATTAATTTTGCTAACTTGTTTACTGAGGTAACCACACATGATGTAATTATAAAAGGTTTACATTTTAAAAAACTAAGTGCTGTATAAAAGAGTTCCCAATTATAGGTAGTTGGGCCTTTGAACTCAGTAAGTATACTTTACACAAAAGCTGGTAATATTCAGGGTTAATAGAAATAGATTTGCACAGACAGTATGTATTTTAAGCCACATAAATAGACTTCTCCCCCCTTCTTTTTTATTTTAACATTTTT
This sequence comes from Vulpes lagopus, assembly GCF_018345385.1. Classification (NCBI taxonomy): domain Eukaryota; kingdom Metazoa; phylum Chordata; class Mammalia; order Carnivora; family Canidae; genus Vulpes; species Vulpes lagopus. The sequence continues at coordinate 74,736,249 of NC_054830.1, forward strand.
CTGATTATAAAAGCACATTTTTAAAAATTTGGGAAAGACAACAAATACCATTTCTGTTTTACTGCTCAGATAATCACTAAACATTCGTGTGTTTCCAAATGGAAAGAAACTTTTCTCTTTTTTTTTTTTTTTAAGATTTTTTTAATTTATTCATGAGAGACAGAGGCGGAGACTCAGGTCAAGGGAGAAGAAGGCTCATGCAGGGAGCCCAATATGGGACTGGATCCCGGAGCTCCAGGATCACACCCTGACCAAAGGCAGACACTCGACCGCTGAGCCACCCAGACATCCCCTTTTCTTGTATTTTAAAATTTACTGTCACATTGTCCTCCTGTTCCCTTTACTCTATGAGCTTTTCTATTTTTAAATAGTCTTAAGAGTAATAAATTGGATTAATAACACATTCCATAACTGAATGTTAGGTACAGTAGTCCCTTCTTAACCATCCAAGCCTCCACTGGATTCCTGAAACCCTGAATAGTATTGAACCCTATATATACTGTATTTTTTCCTATATATACAGACCTATGATACTTTAAATTTATAATGAAGCACAGTGAGAAATAAACAATAATAGAACTTTTATAACATATTGTAATGAAAGTTATGTCAAGGTGGTCTTTCAAAATGTCTTATTGTACTGTACTTCTTGTGATGATGTGAACTGATGAAATGCCTATGTG